>NC_139256.1:28726036-28987036 GCF_977018435.1 Lepisma saccharinum | reverse complement strand
ACTTCTATCTGTTTATTTCACAAGTTTAGGCTTATTATTACTCAAATAACACAATTCTATCTGTTCAGGAAAGACTTTAGTTACATTTTCGACACACAAAGTGTGTGTTCTCAACTTCTATCTGTTTATTTCACAAGTTTAGGCTTATTATTACCAAAATAATACAATTCAATCTGTTCAGGAAAGACTTTTAGTTATATTTTCGACACACAGAGTGTGTGATCTCAATTTCTATCTGTTTATTTCACAAGTTTAGGCTTATTATTACCAAAATAACACGATTTGAACGTGTTTTTTATTACATTTTGGACACACACGCACTCTCACCCCTGTTTTCCCACCCTCCATTAAGAGGAAGCTGGACTTTTCACGCCAAAGCGAGGAAGTTTTAAAAGTGCTCTGATTGGACTGAGATTTTTATACGTAATAGAGGTACTCCCGAGGATAGCGGGAATCTGGGTGTGGCTGCTATACACTCCATGGAAGTTGAGATATTGACAATGAATGGGCGGACAAGCACAGCACCCCCAAGAGAGGAAGGTGCAAACTTAAGAGTATTGCGAGGAATCGTTATTCATTTGTCATTTGTTATTTCTTAGGTCACACACTGCGTTGACGAAACGTTATGTAAGAGGAAGCCACAAGCACCAAACCCCGAAGCGAGGAACCAACTAAACACAATAGTGTCCGTAAAACGTGAATAGAGAGGAACTACGTGTCACGTTATGATGAGTGACGGGTGATTCGAAGCGCGCGCTGGTGTTTGACGTTCCTAACTCGGCCCCCATTGGCTGCGCTACCTGTCAGCAATCTGCCGTCGATCACGCGGCAACCCAAGCACCGCCCTCCATACCAAATCATATGGGAATAAATGTTGCAACAATGTGCGAGAGCGTCTCCGCGCCAAAAGGGGTGGAACAAGCTGGTTTCGGATGGCTTAGTAACGGTGCAAGCGGTACGACAGGCGAGGAACGTACGTACGGTGGCCATTTTCTACCTCGCGCAATTAGTCGACGTAAGGTGAAAGGACATAAATGGGGAGTTGTATCTTAGGGAGATAGACTAAATTGTGGTAGAATGAAAAATTATTCTTATAAAAAGAATATATTTGAATTTTCATCACATGGAATTGTTACTTGTTTGGGTTAGTTCTTAACACCGCTTTATGCACAGAAAAGCTAATCGGGACTGGACCTACAGTTTAAAGTGGAAACCGAACCACCGTGCAATGTGCATCTACCACCACCATTGCATGGCATCAGATAATATTATTTCGATGGATATTGTGATGCGTTGGAGGCTGATCGCTGTTAGTATTGTCAGTTGGGATGTCTAGATAAAACTGTTTTTTCTTAACTTTCATTAGAACGCCGTTAAGTCATGTTGATATTTACTTATATTTATTTATTTAACATAAAATATGTGTACCGTCACGTTGACCTAGAAGATGGTCGGCCCCCGTTGCAGAGTGGTTAGCACATCGCGCTGCAACGCCAGGGGTCCCGGGTTCGAATCCTGGCTTGGGCATGAACGTTTGTGATGTCTATTCATCAATTTCATCATATCATCACTCATCCCCATCTTCGCAAATTAGCCAAAAGTGGCACAAGAAGCGAAGTAAAATAAATTTTGCTTTCTAGTGTCCTTTCGGGAGGCACTCGCTTCACTTTCACCGGCAAATGTTCCACACGTAGGACGCTGCTCCTCAATCCTCAATACTCAGTGGTGGCGATTGGGTTCCAAAACTAGGGGTCAAGGTACCAAAACTGGGTGGGGGGGGGGGCAAAGACAGTATATTTCCCTTTGTAGATAAGATTTAGCATAGTGTGAGGGCAAAAGTGGCGAGAAGTGGAAGGCAAATGCCCCCCTCGCCTCCTTCCTAATCGTAACCAAATAGCCCTTTCACAAAACAACATCGAAAACGAAATCAACCGCAAACGTACGGTCGCGGACACTTGTCGGTTGTAATGATTTAATTGAAAGTCAATGGTATTGTTATAATCCAGAAGTGTCCCTGACTGTACAACGTGCAAAGTGTCAACTTAACAGCTTAGAACAAGCGAGGCAACCCTAGAGGGCCAGGGGTGTGGAGGAGGCAAGGGGAAACTCCGAAAGCGAGTGACCTTGACTGGAGTATACTTGGCGTCAGTATTGCCAATAACTTGAACGTAAAAGTCGTGAAAAGTCCTTAGAAAATCCGCTAGAATGTCGCTAAATGAAATGTAAAGGCTCTAGAAAAAGTCGCAAAATGAAATGTACTTCTAAAAAATAGCAAAAAGGTGGAGAAAATCGAGTACTTGCCTATAAAAGCAACATTTCCTCGTTACTTTCTTCCTCTGAACACTGCACTTCACACTGATTACCGATGTCAGATACTAAATCATCGAGAAAATGCACTGCAAGAACGTTGTTTATTATTTCTGTGCACTTGGTTTTATGCAGGCGAATGCATGGTGCACTGCAGCTGTCAGTCACCAAACCTTTTCATACATAATTCGGACAAGTGATTCACGGTTAGCAAAGAACAGTGTTCGGCAATGAATAAAGCTAAAATAGCTTCAGCAGTAGAAGTATTTAAATTTTCCGGTTTGAACTGTTTTTCTTCTGTTTTGCAGAACAGAAGTAACCAGATCTGACTTTATGTTTCTGTGTTTCGAAAGTTTTTTTTCAGATCAGTAGTTTGGGCATACAGATAGTTAGTTCCACTTTGCAGTACTTACAATACGCTTTCGCCTTGTCACTATCGACAGGGGTTAACCATTTGTAGTTTTCCCACTCCTTCCGATAATGTTTCTTGTATTGCGGTTTTCCCCACACTGGACACTGCCCTGCCCTGGGCTGACCTACGCACAAACACACACGAACTTTATAATTTACACTAGCACTTCCTTTGTCACCACACACTACCCAAAAAACTCCAATCTGAACCCACGCACGACGCGACCGCGAAGTCAAACGTTCTGTTTTATAATAAGGCAGCCGCAATGGCGCCAGGAGGAGTGTCTGATAACAATGAGCTGTGAACAGTGATGTTTACAAACATCACAAACCATACTGGAAAAGGGGGTACGCTTTGCTTCAGTTTCTCTTTGTGCATCAGAAGTGAACTACGAGGGTATTTCCTTATTTAATAACTATAAAACGGACATTTTTAAGCATTTAGACGTACCTACGCAGATATTTTGTGAATTCTCCAAATTAGTCGCTAAAGAGCACACGAAGTAGCCAGAAAAGTCGCTCGTCACTTTTTCACGTCTTTTGTCGCCAGCTAGCCAGATCCACCAGATTTAGCGACTTCTCGCTAGAGTTGAAAACACTGCTTGGCGTCAGCTTTAGTAAAGTGTAATATCATTAATTTAGAATTCATGAATACCTTAAAAATTAATTGTTCAAAGAATAATGAAGTAACTTTCTTTGTAAACAAGAATTACACTTACAGGCTGTATTATCGATGTATATAAATGTCTGAATTATTGACAATCCATTTGTATTTTGCATGAAAAGTGTTCACAAATCACAATTTAGATCCCCTGCTGTCAAAAACTCTTCGCCATAAATCGGCACGACAAAAATGTTAATTAAATGAATTTCACTGTTTTAATGCGACGTAATATCCAGAAAAGAATATTCCCTCTTGTTTCTCTGCACTTGATTTTTATTTCACTAGCTTTGTTGCTGCTTAGGCTATATCAGAGAAGAAGCCTCATGATTTTTTTTTCAGAATAATACACGAGCTTAATAAATTCCGTGGCGTAACAGTTCTGCACATGGTCTACAAAGATGTCAACGGAAAGTTTAAAGAAAGCGTCAAGAATGATAAATAGAAAAAAAATCGACTTTGGTAGTTTTTGTTCCTTTTGTGCGGTCCTGGAAGACAATATGTGTAGTCATAGTTAAAGCCCGCTTATTCCTCTTTCGGTGGAGCCCTATTTCAAATCCGTGGGTTTAGCTGCTTGCACGTAACATTCATTCCAGTGATAACTTGCACTTCTCCAGCATTCAGCATTCAAAGTTTACCACCGCCTGGAATTTCAGGATGCGGAAAGGGCTGTTGATATGTTGTTTTGACATCAAATAGAACAGATGTGCAAATTTTAAGATTCACACAATTTTTGCAAGATTAAAACCTAAATTGACGGTCTGTAAGTTTAAATGGAAAGTTAGTCTCTTTGGCTGCCCCAGTCGTTACAAAGCTATCAAGGCGCGAAAGAAGAATCCCTTTTAATTTTATTTTTTTATTTTGTGCGAGACATGAGAGTGTATAGTTGTGTTTGTCCCATTGTACACTCGGAAATGCATTCTCATCGTCACCGCAAGAGATAAAAAACAACGAAAATAACTGAAGAAAAAGAGAGTGAGTGTCGAGAAGTTTCGACCTATACAATCGTTGAGGACGCGGTGCAACCTAAAAAGACCAATACTGTTAATTGTGTGCATTACTTTGTTTTTGCTGATCGCTGATTAAATTGTTTTTTTTACATACTTCTAAAATATGCATTGCACATTGAAAACACTTGTTTTGTAAATATAAAACCAATCGAACGCAGGCTTAGGGTTGTCCGACCAGTCATGATATGCTGGAACTGCTGTTGTCGTCGTGAAGAAATTCCTTCCTAGAGTTTTCTCACTAGCCACTGGATTAACTGTGATCCTATATATTTTATACCCTGAGTCCCTTACCGTTGGAAAGAAGTATGCACACAAAAATTACAAAGCAATTCGAACTTTCAGGATTCGTGATATTGTTTATTTCCCTTCGCTCTTGTGCCACTTTTGGCTAATCGCGAAGATGAGGATGAGTGGCGATACAATGAAATTGATGAAGGAACACTCCTCACACAACCATGACGAGGCCGCGGGATTCGAACGCCGAGACCCCTGGCGACATAGCGTGCTGTGCTAACCATCCACCACGAAGGCCAGCCTTTCAGGATTCGTCCATTACAGTGCGGCGAGGGGGTTTAAGCTTTCACGTTTAAACGTACGTTCCTGTCGCCAGGAAAGAGATGAGCAGGCAAGCAATGTTCGTTTTTTTTCACCCATCCTACTGGTATAAATCATGGTTGCAGTTTATGCGAAGGTAAACTTCCCTCAGGGCAGGAGAATTGAGACAAAATTTTAGGCGAAAAGCAGTGGCGGCGCCAGGGGTGCGTGAGTGAGTGCTTGCGCGCCCTTTAATTTTCTTCCGCATCCCTTCAGCACACCCTACGTTCAACTGAAAACATTAATATGTAATATTATGTCATGTCATATTGAGGGCCGAATGATAGGTTATTATTGTATGCAACAGGCAAGCACTGAAAGAGGTACCAATACTTTTCTGTACTTGCGGCAGCCTCTGAAAAAGATCAGCGGCCGTTTTTCTTCTTTCGTCAGCATTGTCGTTATCAATTTTTTCTTCTTTTGTTTCTTCAAGTGGTCTGTTCGTGGTTTTTGATAATTGGCTATAGATTACTGTGAGTTATGTTTTTTTCTTTCTTGCATTGTTCATAAACGGTTTGTTTTCCGTCTACTTGTTCTTCCTTACACTGGAGCAAAAAATTCAGGTACTTTTAAGGTATCACCTCATCAGGTCGTGCTCTGGAAATTATTTAATGCGAGTTGTAACATGAAGGGTACTGTTCTTCTTAATACGTTCTATATATTTGTTCCACGTTTAATGTCCAGTAAACGTACCATTTCAAACTTTTTCCAAGACTGTTAGGAAGATGCCCAATGTTCACGAAGAAATTTTACAGTTCGTTGTTGGGGATAGTGCGGCAGAAGGGATTTTAAAGATGACACAGTTCCTGTACTCTTCGCGTTTTGTCTTGTGGCAGACGGTGCCTTCATTGGTTACATTGAGAAGGTTCAAAAATTGTCTTTTTAAGGGCAGGATGGTTTTATTTTGTATTTCACTACATAGTTCAATAAGACTGCAACGTGTATCTGAATGTTTACACTGCATGGAATGACCACTTTCTTGTAATACATATCGCACCCCCTAACTTTCTTTCCGCAACCCCTCAGCACCCGTAGATGAATAATTCTGGCGCCGCTGTTGGTGAAAAGAGATCGAAACTGCAGAGATATTTGAAGATACAGTCGTTGCATATTAAAATCAAGCTGGATGGAGGCATGAATTATCCGTTTTTCATAATTACATATTTCAAACTTCTTACTTGGTAAAACCGTATTTTCTTCATAAAGTTTTGTGATCGTGTTTTACTTTTTCCTTGGATTAATGGAAATTTTTCATAATGCAAAGGAAAATTATACTTTCCACTTTTTGCAACAGTTGTTTGTTTTCTAAGTAACAATTTACGGAGTTCCGTGATTAATAATGGAACAATGAAATCTGAGTGCTCGTGTTCCCATCATCGCGGTTATCAGCTGAAAATGAGTTTGAGATTTTGTTTTGAGTCCACTTTATGCACAGAAAGTCTAATCAGGTCTAGTCTTACAGTTTAAAGTGGTATCCGAAACACCATGTATCGAACTCAGAACCCCTTGATTGCAAGGCGACGACATTACCACTGCGCCATCGGGGAGATGTTTTGGTTTAAAAATCGAAAGATTCCTTGGTAAAGGAAACATTCTCTCTTTCAAGTTTTCACGTTCATGCCTATGTGCGCAAATTAAATGCAAGTACAGAGAAGTTCCCAATGTTTCCTTTTCTCTCTCCAAGCTACTCGTGAAGAAAACTATAAAAACCATTAACGTAAATAGTCATTTACAATTTTGAGCAAGCCTTTACATGACAAATTGCATGATATGCTTACAAAATTTCGAGGTTGTTTAAATCAGTTTGATTTAAATTGTGTGATTGACAAAAATCAGTGTTCTTTTAAAATAAAATAAATATACAATAATGCACATAAGTAATTTGTGAATATCAGAATCACTTTTGGTGAAGATACATCAATTTCTTGATCATTCAATAGTTTTTACTGGGCTTCGGTGTATAAAGTGGGCTTAAAATCAAACTTAAACAAAGAAACAATATCGAAGGAAAATTAAGTGAACAAATTATATGTACTCATGGAGTGAAACTCGTAAGAGTTATGAATGCAGCAGTAGCCCCCCCCCCCCCTTCCCAACAGATGAATAAAATCAGCTTAAATGTGAACTCCTTGGCGTCGCAAGGCCTTTTTACGTGACACGTCCTCTCGTTAATTAATTAACCGCCATATTAATGCTAAACTTCGTCACACATTTTGCACTACTCAAATACTCTGGATTTTGAGATATTGAATGAAATGAAAGACGCAAACATATGCACCGCACTACAGTGACAATGATTTATGGATTACTGACAAAGTATATCGGCAGGCTTCCTTTGTAACTAAATTTCTCGGAGACATTAGCTGCCACACAACAATCGCAACATAACCCCCCACCTTTAGTGTTATTGGAGAGTTTGGCTGGTTGTTTCCATCGCGGCTTCTCACCTTTCATCAAAGCCTTGCCGCCTGAAAGTCTCCCTCCCTTCTTTTGATTTTTTTTTTGATTTGATTTTAAAATTGTGGGAGCGTCAGCACTTAGGCTATTTTGCTCCCGTCACATTATACGGGGGCCAGCCCCTTATTGTTACGAATAACAACTCTAACGTTGCGTAATTAAAAATCTTAAAATGTTCTGACTTCTGTTAAAAGCTGAGGCTGTAAAAGGGCACTCAGCACACATAAGGACAAAATAACAGGACAATACAAACAAAATTGTCCTGGCCAAGGGCCAGTCGCCAGAGCCTCGTTAGTCTTCAGTCCAGGGTGTACTAACGTGGAAGTGAGGTTGACATTTGGGTGTACTACGTGGAAGGCCACCCCTTACACCCCCCCTCCCTTCTTTTATCTGCTCAAGCTACAGCCAGGGCATTTGAAGCGGTGTTACGAGTACTTCGTCTGTGGGCTGCATAGGAGTGCGCAGGCACTCTGATTAGGGGGAGGGGGCAAAAGCCTTGATGGAAATCCAGTCGGGAAATTAAAACCTCATTCCATATCAAAGGCCCATACCCAGATTTTTTTAGGGCGGGGGAGATCCTAAAATGTGGAACAAAGAGAAGGGCCGAAAATGCAGTTGGATTAGTTGAGTTAAATTACTTTACGTCACTTTTCTGCCACTTTTGGCTAATCGTGACGATGCGGATGAGTGATGATATGATGAAATTGATGAAAAACACTTACAAAGAACACCCATGTCCAGACCGAGATTCCAACCTGGCGTCAGAGCGTGATATGCTAGCCACTCTGCCACGGTTGTAGGCAAAATTCTGTTGGAGTATTAGATGTCACCAGCAATGCTATGGTGGTATTGCAAGGAGATATATAATTGTAGAGTTGAAATTATGGTCCAAAGTAACGAGAAAAATAAACAATAAACCTGGCAATAAGCAGCACAGTCGCTCACATACAAAGTCTGTCACACAGCGTACAACTGAGTGATTATTTTTGCACTCAATTCTGAGAAGTATTCTAATAGTACTTTCCTCCGCAAATTGTGTTTTCAATTTTCCATTAATTTTCTTACACCAGCACCATTGAACAACCATGATAATTCTAGGTTTAGATAATAATATATTTATAAATTAAATGATGCGCATTAGCAATGATTCTTCTAGTAAAAAAAATTCTATTTCTGAGTTAACCAATAGAACATTTTCGCAGCACCATTGCAGTTAAAATGAAAGTCGGGACACTGATGGAGACGACTGGCCGAATCTGAACAAAATTCCCGACCCTTCTTTAACTAAACCTTTCACTACGCACACGTTTGCAAATTAAAGGCTCATATTTTTACATATATATTTACAAATATTGGATAACGTAAACACTGATCGTCCAAGATTAGAATGAACTTTTGCCGTCTTAGGAGAATATCTTATACTACAACGTTAGTCTTCTTACAGTTGGTAGAAGTTTCAAACGCCTCCACTATGTCACTGACACAATCCTGTGCGACAAAATGTTGCTCAACATAAGGCAACAACAGATAATTTAAGCTGTTTAAACGGGTATCTGATATTGCACCATCTTAGAGAACACCCATTCACACGAACAACTTTGTCACAGGAAAAACAAAGTATCTTCAGCAGTGGCGGTCATGGACGTCCGCAGGGAGGAGCAAGGTAATTTTTCCAGCGGGGGGGCAAAAGAGGCATATATTTCCCCAAAATAGTGATACCCCTCAAAAACACTGCTTCAGTCTGAAACATAGGCGCCGACTCCATGGGGCTTGGGGGGGCTCGAGCCCCCCCAATGTTAAAGATGTGGGGCAGAGCCCTCCAAATAATTTTGCTTAAGAGTATCTAATGTATTATTTTGCTTCTCTTGTAAAGTTTACTCTGAATTGTGCCACATGAACTGAACTTTAAATACACATTTGAAATGTTATAGACCATCAACTTGGGGAGGGGGGGGGGGCTGAGACCGCAAAATCATCAACTTTGAGGGGGCTATGACCAGAGACAGCAAAACACATGACTTATTACTATATACTAAGTATGTAATTATGAGTATTGTTAAATTTTTTTACTAAAAAGAGTTTCAAAAGACGATATGCATGAACTAGGGTAGTTCGGGCTACAAATGGCTCTCACATGACATTCAGAACGAGATCATTGATATATTAGAGAGATCTGTTTTGCGCTCCGTGGTAGCAGATATTAAAAGTCGGGAATATTTTGCTATTATGGTTGACGAAACTTGTGCCATATACTTCCGTGGACAATTAATATTCTGCATTCGAACTGTGAATAAAAATTTTGACATTTCTTAGGAATTCATGGGCTTTTATGAGATTCCGAACAATGAAGCCAAAACTTAAAAAAGGGAGAGCGAGTCATTCATTAATTTATTTCAGTGATCAGAGCCCCCTCCAATAATTTTGACAAGTCGGCGCCCCTGGTCTGAAATTATCATGTTCCTTCAATGCCCTAATAATAATTAACAAAAATTAGTGTGTCTGAATGAAATTGTGTGAAATACATATAATTTAAGGTGGACAGAATTTTAGAAAAAATGTACATGTCGCATTTGACGTAGTATCAGAATCATTCAACCACCTAAGTATGAGGGAGTGCTAAAAACAAGAAATTTTCTGGAATGTTAATGACAATAAATTTGTTAGAGTATAAAGTGGGAAAGTCCAATTACATAGTAAATAATGTATCCCCTACGTAATTGCTTGGAACTCTCATTGACATGAAGATATTTCATTTTTCTTTAGTAGTATAATATTGTCGATAATATTCCTCTACACTAAATTTCTAATCGGCAGTATTAAGGGGCAACTGCCCCCCTTGCCCACGCCTATGGTGGGCAGTACTCTTGAGATTTGTTTTACAAATTTATACAACACGTAACTACGGCCAGGGCCTTTATTGTTATAACATATTTTTCATTTGGCATCGAATCGAATACTTATCTACACTTATCTGATGAAAATCAGCCGAAATAGGCATATTTTAACATATTTTACCAATTTCGCGTCTATACAACGTATTTCTTCAATGTTCTCATAATAAGACATATTTCTGTATAATTTCGTAATTGTCTTGCACATAATCGGTTATTTTATAATAGTGATGGGTCATGGCAGTTCCATTTCGGGAAGCAGTTCACTGGAGCTCGCTCACCGAAAGGAAGCGTTCACCGGAAGTCATTCAAAGGAACTACGAAGCCACAGAGCATGCTCTCGGACGAGGCAGTTCCTTTTAGATAGGCAGTTCACTGGAACTTGCTCGTTGAAGGAGTCGTTCACAGCCATACCAACACAGCTCGAAGTTGATTTCGTTGGCGGAGGAGGGGGTGTGGGAGACTGCTTCTGGAGTGGGTGAAAAGAATTAGAGGGGAGGAATCCGTCTTCGTGCACATATTAAACAGCTATAGGAAACAATGTATCGACTGACCGACCGAGGTTCGGGAGCTGCTTTCAGGGTGGGGGTGAATGAAAATACATTTTAATGGATAATTGAACTTTAGCAGACAAAAAGTCCTCATCGGAAAGGAAAAGTTGGACAAGTTCTCTTCCTTTCCAAAAATGAATTCCTACCCCTTGTTGTCGCAGTGCATTAGAGCGCCTGGTGATAGATTAGGAAAAATAATTGTAAATATTTTAAACATGGACGTCCGCTGTATTTTCTCCAGGGAAGGGCAAACAATGTATTTTTCCAAGGTGTCAAACGAGGCATATTTTCTTCCAAAATAGTATAATCTCCTAAAAAAAGAGTTCAGTTTGAAGTTAGCATGCACCTGTAACGCCCTTCTAATAATTAACAAATTGAGATTGAAATGAAATTATACGTATGTGTAAAATGTACAAATTGTAGGTTGAAATTTATTTTCTAGGGTGGCCGTCGCCCCTCCCCACCTTTTCAGACTTTCATGCAATTAAATGAATACACGGTCAAACAAACACCCGTAAGAGAATGGAAGAGAGGACGCTAAATCTTTGACTACGAAGAATGCATTCGTATTTTTCAAGCTCTCTCCGCCTCCCGGCCCCACTTTTACTTTGAGAAAATGGAAGAGCCGGAAATGGAACATTTGATATGATGATCTTATATCTATCAAGTTCCTTGCAATGCGACTTGCGAAAACATGCCACAAAAAGGATTAAAGGTGAATTAGTTGCCCATCCCTCCCTCATTGTTGAGCTTCTGCAGCATTACTGTAAACAGAGTTGAACGCATAGCTACGCGGAAAACCGCCACTATCAACAATCAGCAACAAAAGATTGGACCTCGCTCTCTCTCTCTCTCTCAGGTTCGTAGGAGTGAGTCATCCAATAGGAGCGTTGGCAACATACAAGCAAAGCTCACGACTTCTGAGGAACTACCACGGGTCATGGCAGTTCCTTTTCGGGAAGCACTTCACCGGAGCTCGCTCACTCAAGCAGCCATTCAAAGGAACGAACGACCAACTCCTCCCGATGTTGGTTTCGAGCAGCTGAAGTGAAGGGGGTGGGGGAGGACTTTCTGGAGTTAGCTTGAGTGAAAAGAATTAGGGGAGAGGGAACTGTGCTTACCAACTAATGCAGAACAATAATATCCCCCCCCCCGATTTTTTTTTATCCCGCGACAGTTGACAGCCGTGCGAACATTATTGAGGAAAGAATGTACTCTGTCATTGTTGTGCATGCACAAGACTCACAGTAAACAAGTGTCAACTGTTCTCGTTTGTTTACCTTTTTCGCTTCTCACAATAATCAGTCAAAAGCAAAAATAGCATTCTGTACATTACAGCCCCTACTCTATCGGCAATCGAGTACAGGAGTTTCAAGATATCTTGTCGTTGGAGCCAGTGTGTATACTCTCTCCCTCCTTAGAATAATTGCAGTGAACCTCACGACATTTCCTATATTTTCCCACCACATTCTTCGGTTAAAGGAATTCTGTCTTTATTTAATACCCCACCTTAATCCATCTTCCCCGAATAATGAGAAATTTGAAAGTACTGTTGTGCATATATTTAGTTTTACAGGGAATATTTCTGCATTTTCTGACATTTTACATTTTTTATGACATATTTCTAATTTCGTGTGACATATTTTTCAACTTTTATGACATAATAGCACACATATTTTACAGTTTTATAGGACATAAAGTCCTGGGCCCTACACATAATACATGCCCTAAGCTCTTGTTCTCCCTTATTTGCATGATGACGATATGACCACGAACAGTGTTAATAATATAGAACACTGACAAGTATCAAACTGAAAATCTAACGGATGATTATGAGCAGTAATTAAGTTGTGAGAATTCTTTAAGGGTATGCTGTAATTATGAAAATTTTTGTTTTGTTAAATGCTGGGACTTTATTTCTAAAATATAATAACAATAAGAGACAAATTGCTGAATGGTCTTGAGCTCCACAGTTGGCGCCACTGAGATAAATCGTACCTGGGCAATTCCGTTGAAGATTTTTCACCTATTTCATGTTCTTATGTACGTGGAACACTCCAGTACAAAACGAATTTTCATACACGTACGTTCAAAGGAAATAAAATCAGCTACTCAAAATTCATGGTAATGTAGTAAAAAGTCCTGGAAAATATAAAAACTTTTTTTTTCATCTATCATTTCATATCATATTTATCGGGTAGTTACTTCAAAGACACTGGGGTCACCTATCCAGAGGTAGCTTCTCTCACAGACCCCTTACAAAAGCACTGCACGGATCAATGCTCTTCATCTTCTCATTTACATATTATTTCCAATCCCATCTACAAGAAAGCGTGCTTTTAATCTTCTAGTGTCAGTAGAGTGCCAAAGCAGGTGTTGGTTGGGCCATACCCCTCATCCCTCTGCCACAGCATTCCTTTAAAGTGAAGGCATCAGCCTCCCTTATGAAAATCCTTGACATACCACTGTATGGGGTACAGAAAAATTTGGACAAGCAAACCCGTGAATTGCTTTAAAGAAAATTGGGGGGGGGGGGGGTTATCGAGATACATGTACATCCGATTCCAAAGTGAAGTTATTTATATTCAGACAGAAACACGTATATTGCTGGGTGGTTTATGCTTGATTGTTGTAATTTGTATTCTTCTGAGTGGCTGTTTTCCCTTTTTTAGTTTAATAGCGATGATTGGATGGAATTTATGATGAGGCATGCCGGAATTAGTACTAGACTCCTGTGTAATAGGTCGTGAGTTGATTACTGAAAATACTTCTCCACCAGAAGCGGTAAATCTACTATTGGAAAAGTTGACGTGTCTTCATAAAAATAAATTCGCAGTACCATTTATATGCGATTTGCATGTTATGAAACGAGTGAATTATGGAAAAATAATGATTGCGTATTTAAATCATAGCTTAATCTTATGTACCCGTGGTGGATCTATCGGGAGTGTGTTACGCTGCCACGCGGCGAACACGGATTTGATTTGCAAGGTGGGCGATCTCCACGTCAATATTTGAGTCCGCTATATGCTCAAATAGGTTATTCGAGATGGGGTTACAGTTTAAAGTGCTATCCCAATCACTGTGTGCCTCTATGGAGAATCGAGACGTATTTGTTCTGCTTGCAAGTTGTTTTCTTGCAATTGTTAACCCGGCAGGATGCACGCTGTGTAATTTTAATTGTTTTAAAGCTTGTACTTAGTAATACCTTTATTGATTAATTTAATTTTATTAATTTTGATCATTTGAATGGAATCACACAATTGATAAAAACGAGAAAAAAATAACATGTTGAAACACCAAACTGAAACGTGTGAGCACGCGTTGGGTTAAATTTATCCAGGCAGTTTCTAAGATCCTGCTAACTAACGAACTAAATCAATGGGCCATATTATCGGTTACGTCACTGGCAGACTGCTGAACTTCGCACACTTTTTAGCCTTATGATATACGATTTGAGCTAGATCGCAAGGCAGGGCCGGCTTTAGGGCGATGCAAACGGTGCCACCGCATCAAGGCGCTATAGCTGTGGTGGCGCGTCAGTTAAGATTAATTTGATTGTTGTGTTGCCTCTGCACTAAAACCACCCTTTCTGATATATTTCGCGATATGACGGAATACTTCCTAATTTCGCATGTCATATTTGTAAGAGACAGATGCAAGGGGCTGATGGGATTACAGCATCCCCAAATCTATGAACGAAAAATAAAAATGTGGGAAATGTTTGAGAGATCATATTTTTTTTTTTTTGCACACTACACTCGCAATACAAATGTTTTGAAAAGGGTCATACCAAGTTTATACTTAGGCCTATTACTTTAAAAATATTGGTGCATTATCAAACTAATGTTGTTTTTGGTTTGCAAATAAACATATTTGCCAAAAAAAATCTTGCTCGCACTCTAAAACATTTTAGGCATCATCAAATGTTTCTGCCTTGGGTCTCGTGTTTGATACGCGGTGGAGGCGCAAAATGGCCCGAATCCCACTTTAAGCTGTAGGTCCAGTCCCGATTAGCCATATTGGCATAAAGTGGACTTAAAACACCAACTCAATAAATCAATCAAATGTTTCTTCTCTTAAAACTAATTCCGACATAACTAAAAGATTTTTCTTCCTATAATTGATGTGTGGCGCCGAATTCTTTTCTTGATCGGGGCCCAGGAGTGCTCACAAGGGGGATTCATTGCGTGCCTGAGTCATGGGAATATTTAGGGGGGACAACAGTTTATAGTTTAGCAACCAATTATACATATCTTCACACAAAAATGTGGGGATCGTTTCGTTTGATTCACTTGTTATTGATTTTTAGTTATGATTGTTATTATGTACAGTTTATCTACCTACCTGTGGTTGATCACGGCGATGGGATAGAAATGAAACACCCCCTCTCATGCCTTTAGAATCGGTTTGGATGGGTGGGGGACATGCTGTTCTCATTAATACAAGGTTAGTCAAGCAAACAAACTGATAATAATAAGGTTCAGTACACTAACAATGGCAGTGAGACTCAGCAGTTTTGTACGTTTTATTTTAGCAAAGATGAAAGTGAGCCGTGCCTTTTCTATCTTGTGTCTTTTAATTTCAACTGCAATGAAAGGTTTCGAATGCCATGCGCCTTTCGATTGCTGGCATCTCGACCAGTGGCAAACATTGTCTCTATGCACAACTCCTTAAAAGAGAGTGAAAGTTCAGTTCAGGCACAGGCGACATGAAGGGTTCTGAAGATTATGTACGATCAGCAGAAATGCATTAACCCTTAAGAATCGCTTTTTTAGACCATACGTTGTTGTTGTCCAGTTTTCGACCTTTCCAAATGTGCAGGTATTGTATAAAATTCTGATCACCATACCAGTGACAAGTTGCTCTGCAAAATGCACAAGGAGTGTCATAAGAATCATTAAAAGCAGACTACGTTCGTGAATTGCTGATGAGTGGTTAAAGTCTACCATAATTCCATCCTGTGTGTCCGATATTTCAAAGTGGTACAAAATGAGGAAATTATCGATAGTTTTGCTGCAACAACTTTGTAACGTCAGAAGTTATTATAATTTATCTAATTATTATTTCACTCAACGTCAAATAGATTGATTGATTTGCTTTATCTTACTTCGCATTTTGTGCCACTTTTGGCTAATTTGTGAAGATGGGATCATGATGAAATTGATGAATGAACACTAACAAACATCCATTCCCAGGCCAGGATTCGAACCCGGGACCCCCAATCAATGTCAAAGTAACATATAATAAACATATAAATGTATATATTGAAAACAATACCTAAAGTAAACATGTAGTGCTTACATTTGTTTATATTGTATTGTTCCGCAAATTTTTTGTGACCAAAATAATTTCAGTAAATAATTCGGCATAAAGATGGGGGTGGGGGAAATATTATATCTTTATGGGGGAAGGAGTGCGTCAAAGGCCTTGGGGAATGGGCATCCCTGCCGGGATGTAGAGATATTTCGCTAAGACTTTCCTTCAAGTTTAGGTTTCCTCAAAAAGGAATGAATATTCCTACAAAATGAACTTACATGTTTTTGAAATGAGACATGCATTTTTCTTTATATTCTCAAGACACAAAAACAGATTTCGTGACATTGAATCAGAGGAATGAATTTAACGAAAATGTACTCCCATGTAATTCACAAGATAATCCTTGAAAATGAAGAGGTGGGCGCCAGCTTGTTTCCTCGAACAGGGCGCAGCCAACCCTGAGGCCGGATCTATCGCAAAGAAAGGAACTAGCGTTTGGGATGGCTAGATCTGGAACTCGGGTGATACTGGATCCTGATATCCGGTTCTGATTTTCGGTTCCGGATACCCGATTTTTATTTTCATACAAGATCCGAATCTACAGTTCTAGATTCAGATGTAGATAATTAAGCATGTCACAATTTTTGTTGTATTATCTTTATACTACATTACTACTTACGACACTCGTACGTCATGCTTCTAAATTGAGCATAGAAATGAAAAGGTACTGACTGTATCGTATTTTCGTCGATATCTGGTTACTCCAGATTCCCGGAGACACAAGCAATCATAAAGAGAGTTGTCATGTTTTCTCTTTCGTCCTATTGTTCGCAAAGTTAGCATATAATTACCGGGAAAAGTAACTTTAGAAGTAACTAAAAAAACTGTTACATTTACCTAAAAGTAACAGAGTTGCAGTTATTCCCTTTCGAAGGTAACTGCGTTACAGTTAGGTACTCGATGAATTTAAGTATTAGTTGCAAACGGCAGCATCATAAGTAACGAATTACTTCGAAGCACTGACCCATCTCCACTATTTACTTACGTACATAGTCTAATCTTCACCTTCCCGTTGCAAATTTCAAACACTTCTGCCTTATAGTGTAAAAATTATAATAAAATGAACAGTTAAATTGTAAGCAAGAAATGCCATCTTTCCAAACGTGAGATCACACATTCCAGTTTGGTACCTTTCTTGAGGTTACTTTTTGGAAATTGGAAATAAGCGAATATTACACAAGAATGAATCCACCACGACAACTAGCGCCCCCCTCCATCTTATGACCCTTTGCCTCACAGAGGGTGGTATTGATTATTTTGGGCATCACTCCTCGAGCAATATGGTTTACCATTGAATCTGATCCCAACAGATACATGATGCTACTATTGACGGGAGTTGAAAAACACAATGGCTATGCAGTTGAACCTGAGTTATACGTATGTCAAGGTGAAGAGAAAATAATACGTATAACTGAGAATTACTTAGAAATCAGATTTACATAACACGCCATTATTAAAATAACTGCATCTATTTTGAGTTACAACATACAGTATAATACAGGTCATTTCTGTAATAAAGTGCTAAATTAACGAATTTACAATTTAAAAGTTTAATTCTTAAGTGCATTACATTTGTCACTTGAATAGTTTTATGTGGATTAGCGTTGACTTCCCGTATACAATTTACTTTCTGACCAAGCAGGTAACTTTTCCTCTCTCATGAATTTAAACTCATATTCATTGTTGCAATTAGCCAAAAGTGACAATAAGACGGTGTTAAATAACAAAAATCAAATAAAATCAAGAGGAAAATAGATTAAAGAGAATTATGAAATGTTTCAGGAAACATATAAGCAGCATGACTTTTTCTTTGCCAAAGAGGGGGGCGGGGTGTACTGGACCCTGTGCTCTTTTAGTTATAGCTACAACCCCCCCCCCCCCCTGTTAGCATCCATGAATGTCCTAATTTTCTGTTAAGAAAACGTGGCCAACCTAGTGTACGTATAAAATAAAATTCGTATCTTGTTCTCAACAACTGCGTCAAATCTCCTCTGATTTCGTGCCGCGTGCCGCCTCTGTTTGTTGTCTTCTCTGTGACACCGCCGCGCCGCACTACCCTTTCTCGCAATTCCAGACCGACCGCCGCCATATCCACCTATCCTGTTGCGTATTTGTGTTTTTGTGTGACATTGTTGTAGCTTGGTTACGTACAAATCAACTGTATTTTATGTTATAGGTTGATTGATTGATTGATTTGTTGTTTAAAGTCCACTTTATGCACAGTAAGGCTAATCGGGACTGGACCTACAGTTTAAAGTGGTATAATGGTACAGTTTATAGGTATAACACAGAATTACCTATAAATGCATTACGTACAAGTAAAGGTTAATTAACACGTTTTAAAATTATATTTTCCCGAGACCTACAGTAATTTACGTATAAAACCGAATTACGCAGAACTGAGTTACGTAGATCGTGACAGGTACGTTCAGATTGGGTTCGATTGTTGGGCCGAGTAAAACAGGCAAACAGACAGGCTGATCTAGAATAGGCATATCATATTGTATCAACTTGATAATTCACAGTTAATTCAAATCACCAAATTTCGTACTTGTAACTAATAGTTGCAAAAATATCGCAACATCAAATATATCATGTGATATCGGTTTGGTGTTCTTTGATTTCTTTTTTTACTTAAACCTATCCAATCATTAATTTTACCTTTACACCATGCACCATTAAAGTGTTTATCGAACCTATTGGCAAACAACTAATAAACACAAGAAACCAACCAACACAAGCGTCTAAAATAGAGGAGTAGCATAACCAAAATCTCTCTTTTCTGTCCGGTTTAATTCATTGATTTGGTGTGTTAAGTCCACTTTATGCACAGTAAGGCTAATCGGGACTGGACCTACAGTTTAAAGTGGGATCCGAACCACTATGTGCCTCCACCGGGTATCGAACCCGGAACCCCTTGATTACAAGGCGACGACGTTTCTGTCCGGTTTAAGTACTAGGGTATAATAACCGGAGGTTGAAATATACAGCTAATGAAGGGTTTTCTTCTAATCTGGTAATTCGCTTTCTACTTTTCTAGTGATTAACATTTTATGTTTGCAATTGCAGGTGCATAAAAATATAGGTTTGGTTGAAAATATATTTTAACGCCAAAAAGAAAACTTGTGAACTATCAGTCATTCGTAATGCGCCCCCAGGGCCTCCCCGATGGCGCAGTGGTAGCGTCGTCGCCTTGTAATCAAGGGGTTCGGGGTTCGATACCCGGTGGAGGCACATAGTGGTTCGGATTCCACTTTAAACTGTAGGTCCAGTCCCGATTAGCCTTACTGTGCATAAAGTGGACTTAAAAAAACTCCAAATCAACAAAAATTAATGCACCCCCGAAGCTCGGCCCCCTTCCCCCGCACGATGGGGTTGCGGGGGTGTTATTTACGCCACTGGTTATGGCTTATTCTTCTTAGCACACAGTCTAAAATTTTGCCATCTTCTCATTTATTCGACTTCTATTTTGTTTTAACCTGGGTGAAATACGGGGCCATAACTCCCATCAACTACATGGGTACGGCAGTGCGAGCTTGGCACAATCAATACTTATCAAAGCTCTCAAACCGTTGAACTATCACAAAAGTCATTGTAGAGCCAGTAATTCAGACGTATGGAAACGTGAGGCTATTATTTCACTAAAAACATTTAAATGACTATTATCAGATTTTACGATAATGATACCTTTAAAAAGACACAAACCTCCTCCACAAACCATACCCAGACACTTTCAATTCACTATTCTGTTTATGACAGTATTAAAACACGATTTGTGAAAGTTTTTGATGAATTTACTTACTTTTATAACTCGTAATGCAAGATAGTACAGTTGTTCAAAATTTTCTTGTGAAGTAGTACATTTCAAGCCCGATGAGACGCGGCAAGAAATTTCATAAAATTCCAGATTTTTTCTTGCAGACAACAGGAGCCTACTAGGCGTATGTCAACAATTTTGATGCGAAGAAAATCGTAAATTTCAAGAAGTTTTTACTTGCATTTTGCTATTTATGGTCAAAATTATATGTATCCAGGTTAATTGCGGCATGAGGATGAACTATTAAATATGTGATAAATGAAACACAATCTAAAGGCAGCCACACCCTGCCTGACCCGGATGAATATCATGACTCATTGAATTTGCTGTCAGAATTAGTAGGTCACTCCACTAGACACTAAATAACAAAAGGGGAAGTGAGTTACATTTTCCTTCAAAATTCGATTACTTTAAACAAGAAGAATAAAGTTATATACACCTGTTTCTTCAATCTATTAATATTTCCAATATCAATTTTCAGCATTTTATGGAGTTGATTGTATCAATATATATTTCAATGCATAATAATTAGGATTATTAAAGTATAATGAAAGCATTCATTATAATTGAATTGAATTGTTGTTTTAAGTCGACTTTATGCACAGAAAGACTAATCGGGACTGGAACTACATTTTAAAGTGGAATCCGAACAACTATGTGTTTCCACAGGGTATCGAACCATGGACCCCCGATTACAAGGTGACGACGCTGCCACTGAGCCATCAGGGAGGCCCACACAGACCTATTATAAGTCTCGAAGTAAAAATCATATGTTGCAACAAAAGGAAAGAAGTTAATGACGAACTAAGCATGCAAAAACAATAGTAATTTCTCATACACACATTCTTCGTTTGGCAACTTCGCTCATTGCTATACCATTTCTTCCCTCTAATCTCTTCAACGCTGTCACTTACATTGTACTTAATTCCTAGCTATACAAGCGATTTCAGGATTATTGTGTTTCTGCACAGCAACAACAAGAGAAGAGGGCCTTGGGGAATACTGCACACACTCAAAAAGCCAAAACATAGATATCAACTGAGCAGACGGTCCCACGAATCACAACTGTTGCCACTTTCAGGTGAATGTGGAGGAGGGGATACAAATTATATACGTATACGTACGTATATAAACACAACTGTTTATTATTATTATTTTATTTATTTGCTTACATAAACGTCCTCGATGTCCCCAACGGAGAGAAAACCACAACCGTAAATCTTGGTGCGTTGCCAGAAATTAATTATATACAGAGCATTCCCTTACATTCGCTACGAGACTCGGCGGCAAGCGACCCGGTAGCAGCGCTCGTATTTCCCTGTGAACGGGGTCCGCGACAGTCGCTAGAGTCGGCTATTAAAATTACAGTTTTCATATTGTGTACTAACCTTGACTACAGAAGGTGTTGAAAATGATGTCCCTCTGCTGCAACACATTCCTGGCATCTCCGAATGAAATTGGCATTTATACGTGCAAGTTCGTCTACTGTAATTGTCCCGATTTCTCGTACAATACTCTCTTTTAACTCACGGATGGTGTGCGGATTGTCTTTGTATACTTTATTTTTTAGATTTCCCCATTTTTCTTTCCACTTTTATTCAGAACTGACCCTGTTACTCTAAACTTTTTTACGAGGTTTAATATAGTGGTTCTATGTGGAACGGGAACACCAGGAAATTTCGTTGCAAAACGTCGTCGCACTTCTCCACAATTCCTCTTTCCGAAGTAATACTCGACAACGTAAATTCTTTGTTGCAATGTAAACTTTTGTTGTGCCATATTAAGCCACAATCTTCAACACACGGACACGACACAACAACTTCCGAGGGAGGATTATACTGGCGTCAGTCTGCAACGTCAACAGAAAGGGAAAGAGAGCGAAGGCAGGGAGAGCGAAAAAAACAGACTAGCGTGCGACTGTCGCGGACCCGTTCACTGGGAAAGACAAGCTCGGACGCCGGGCCGCTAGCCGCCGAGTCTCATAGCGAATGTCGGGGAATGAATGCTCTGTAGAAGTGCTGAGAGGGTGTGGAATGAAATTTAAGGGGCGCGGTGTTGAAAATAAAGAAAACATGAAACATGCATGCATGTTTTAGCCACTAATTGAAATTCCAATTATATGCCAATGAAAGTGGATAAAACTAGCGAAAGGTGTCCCGGGTTCGATACCCAATGGAGGCACACAGTGGTTCGGATCCCACTTTAAACTATAGGTCCAGACTTACTGTGCATAAAGTGGATTTTAAAACTCCAACTGCTTCACTCTTGCTCGGTTTTAGTACAAGACATGTTTAGAAATTTGATTGATTGATTGATTGAGTTGGTGTTTAAGTACACTTTGTGCACAGTGAGGCTAATCGGGACTGAATCTACAGTTTAAAGTGGGATTCAAACCACTATATGCCTCCACCGGGAATCGAACCCGGAACCCCTTCATTACAAGGCGACGATGCTACCACTGCGCCATCGGAGAGGCCAAAAATTTGAAAAGAACAGCTTGTTGAAGGGAGGCCAATGACATACATGAAAAATTGGAAGATTTTTCCCAAGGAAATGCAAGCAAGGTATTTTCCCACGGGATGGGAGGGAATATGTTTCAGAAAATTGATAAGACACATTTGACTTTTTACCCAATAAAAAAAAAATTGAAAATTAAGAATTCTATTTACAACCTTTCTACCTGCATATTTAAATTTGATCACGATCGGACGATTTTTAAAATTTTTTGGATTTCTTGTTTGGAAAACGCAAAAAACGGCACTTTTTTTTATTCTCAAGACGACTAAAAATCGAATCATACTCGAAAAAGAATTGGTTACTATAGCTTAATACAGAATTGAAACAGTCAAATTTTGATGTAACTCGTTTTTATGTAGGTCTACTGATTAATTTTTAATTGGAGTCCAAAACTCGAGTATACATAATTTTTGATCCGACAGTAGGCAGACAACAAAAACGGTGTATCAACAACGCAAAGGATAACACAAAGCACCTGACACTGAGCTATAGGCACTTATCGACATACACAGACTATGTGAAACATAAGAAGAAACAATTCTTAACAACAATGCTGACAAAAGAAAGAAAATGGCGGCTTGCTTTTATAAACTGCCGACAGTACAGGAAAGAAATCGGCGATCGGTGTTTACCTGTTGTAAACAATAACAGCGGTCTCACTTTAGAACGTAACATTCGGCGGTGAATATGACATGAGATAGCATGGCACTCTAAGAGTTGTTGTTGTTGAGTTGGTATTTTAAGTCCACTTTATGCACAGTAACGCTAATCGGGACTGGACCTACAGTTTAAAGTGTGCCTCCACCGGAGATGGCACTCTTAAGAGTTGGTGTTATTGGTTGAAAAATGTGTGCGGAAGAAAATTAAAAGGTGCGCAAACACTTCTTCGCACCCCCCCCCCCCCGGCACTGACAAACAAAGGGTAGTTCAGAGTTGCCAAGCGTCTGGTCTGAACGTCTGACCACTCTCTCCCCTTAAACAGGACAGGGAGGGGGAGGCGGGCGGCGTTTTCGTTTGGTTCGTTTTTTTTTTCAAGGGTAGCAAATAACTCATTGCAGTTCATTTCATCAATACTTGCGTCAGTAACATCTCTATAAGCAAAGGACAATTTGATCAGATCTCAATGTTTTCGTACTTCATTACGTACTCTATTAATTAAAGTAATTATTGTTAATATTATTAATATTAATATACATATTCAAACTTGCAAGCAAAAATGTAATTTCAATCAAGTTCAATGTAAGATTGTTTTTAAGTACACTTTATGCCTAGAAAGGGTAATCGGGATTGAACCTACAGTTTAAAGTGGGATCGGAACCACAATTGCCCATGGGCGTCCGGAAGGGGGGGGCAAGGGGGAGCCGTGCCCCCCCCCCCCTGGAAAATGAAAGTCAACTAAAAATATGTATTTCACACATATAATTTCATTTTAGCCGCAATAATATGTGTTAATTATTGTATGAACTCCATAAATTCAAATTAAAGCAATGTTTTTTAGGGAACAACACAATTTTTGGGGAAAATTTGCCTTCGTTTGCCCCCCCTGGAAAAAAATACCTTCCTTGCCCCTCTCTGGAAAAAATCCTGCGGACGTCCATGCAATTGCCTCAACCGGGTAACGAACTCTGGACCCCTTGATTACACTACTTCCTGGAGAGAGAGATTCCAAAATGGCAAACCTAGGTTTCTCAATGGGTTAACACTTGTATTGTAACTGTGAATAGTACAGGGTATAGTGAATATGAGAATCGCCTTGTAAACTGGCGATATGCAGTGGAGGTGCACTATACACTGGTTTGGTTTGATTTGGTGTTTTAAGTCCACTTTATGCACAGTAAGGCTAATCGGGACTGGACCTACAGTTTAAAGTGGGATCCGAACCACTATGTGCCTCCACCGGGTATCGAACCCGGGACCCCTTGATTACAAGGCAACGACTGCGCCATCGGGGAGGCCCTATACACTGGTTCGAATATTATATTATATAATATGTAATATATAATATATTACATCTTGCATATTATATTAATAACTTACTTTCTGTCCTCCAAAATCTGGGGGAGAGGTTAGTTCAGTGTAATACGACGTCAGGGTTTCCGGGTTTGAATCCCGGCCTGGGCATGACGTGTCCCTTCCTAAATTTCTTCTAAACACCACACATCCGCACCGTTGCGGTTAAATAAAATGGCAGAAAAGCGCTTCCTAATAAAATTATTGAACACTGTGAAAAAGTAATTCACGGACTGTAACTTCTTTCTTAAAATGTGTCAGTCATATTTCTGTCCAATTTCGTTGATTTTAAAAACAATTTTAAAAATATATATTTTTTAAAATTTATCAAGTGCTTATTTTTATTACAAAGCGAAATGAAATAGAATGTGTATGAATGAATGAGAAAAGAATCTGATTCCAATATTTCAACTGATTTCAAAGTCGAATAATCATTACTGACTGAGGGAGCGTAGGGCGGCAGTTGCCCCCCAACTTTTAGCCACTTTTGATCCGATACTATGCTAAAGCTTATCTATAAAGGAAAAGTAAAGTTCCTTTGCCCAACCCAGTTTTGGAACCCAATCGCCGCCACTGTCGACAGCACGCCTTGCAACACACACCCCGATCCTGAGCCCAAAGGAAATTTCCCCTCCTGGCGACCTTTAGTTTTCTTTGTTAGGCTGTGAAGTCAAAATGGAGACTTGCTACTCCTTGCCACAGGCCTGTCTTTCATCCCTCACTCATGTATATGCCAGTGGGCGATGCACTGACCATACGTAGGGGACGATTCGTTGCTGCCACTCGAGAAGAGGGAAAACATGTGCCATATACTAAGTTAAATACAATTGAGTCGCCGTAGTTTTCTGGTTTTCGATATCATAGTCTGCTCCAATTGTTCTCACGGTGCCACTGGCGTAAGCAGGATTTTTGTTCTGGAGGGGCTGAAATTGTAAAGGTGTAAAGGTGTTCTAGAATTGTGGGATACCGAATAAAATATATAGGCTATCGTACATTTTGAACTTTTCACTCTATTAAAATTGTACTCGAAGACAGAAATGGTTATCGGGTGTCATTTTAACTTTAAGGGAGGTTTGCGTTTACATCTTTCCTTTCTTTGAGTTCTTAACAAATTTTCATCTAAAAATTTGGATTTTCTTAAAATTTCTGGAGGGCAGTAGCCCCATCAGCTCCCCCCTGCGTACGCCAGTGCAAGGTGCTATGCCCCACAGAAAATCGAAACCTTTATTGCTCGCACAAAATCATGCGTGTAGTGTCGTTTCAGTGTGAAATCCCCATCTAACGTGCTTCTTGAAAACAAAAATTTTGAACTGAAGCGACACAAGATGCATTTGTAGCTTGGACTGGACTATGTTCTCAATACGGTGCATCGTGTCACCTGTTTCTGTTGTTCCCGCATACGCAATGAATCTTTTGCATTAGATTGAAGGGTCTCGTGTCGCTTGTCGCTTGGGTGTGAAATCACCATGTCGCTCGGGCCGTGCATCAAATTGCCTTGGTCTGTTCACTTGTGCGCGGTGTATGTGTTGCTTTAGTGAGCTTTTACATGTCTCTCGAACTGGGCTCTTCTCTCATTGAGAGATTTCACATTAAAGAGACATGTAGTGCTTGAGAATCTCACCAGTCGAACTCAGTCTTCTGGGGCTACCGGTAAGGTGTGAAACGTTGATATTGATTGACTAGTTCCGAAGCGACATGTGTTGTGTGTCGCTTTGGTCTGAAAGCTGCTTGGCATCTCCGTGTTGCTTGTCGCCTGTAACTTTCAGACCGAAACGTCAAGCAACACGTGGATTTCACTCCAAACAGCAAGTGCAAATGACATATGTCGATTGGAAACGCGTCAATCCACAGCAACGTTTCATAACGTAGCGGCAGGCATAATAGGGCTCAGAAACTTGCGTTGGATTGGTGAAATCCTCAAGCAACACGTGTCGCCTGTAAGTTCGGTGTGAATTCTACCTTAGTTTAGAGACATGTATTACGAAAAATATTGAAATGTTAGTGAAGAACCTATTCTTATTAATGTTTAACTACGTATTTTGCCATTTTTGAACATATGCATCTGCATTCTAGTGACGAAAGAAACATTTTAAGGGTGGAAGGTATTTCGGGAAGGAGATTAAAGTCGTACTCTTAAATACGTCACTGTCACCACAGAGGAGGAGCAAATTTTTAACGAGTGGAGTAGACGGAGAAAACGAATAGTTAAACCATAATTAAGAACGTAAAAATGTATGTTGTTTTTGTACTATATTGTCATGTATCTGGCTTTTGTGTTTTAGTCAGATTAATCATTTCCAGTATTCTAGCATAGGAACTCTGGTTGAATATTTTGTTAATTAATACAAGAAGAAATCCTACTAGTTTGCTTTCTTGATGAGGAAATACACAAGCATTTCCTACAATATTCTTTGCTCGCTCACACGCGCCCTCCGGCAGATTGCTACAATTCTTCGTTGATATATATATTTTCCGAGAAATACGAGACATAATTGCCCAAGCTCAAACCGATATATTAAATACGGCTACTATGACACAACGAACCCTCTCGGAACGCAATCGTGAAGCGCCGTTAACATTTCCCATGTAGGCAATGATGTAGCAACGCTGCATTCTCCAGCGTTGCAACTTATGCAGCACTGCGAACAATGCAACGTTCACAGCCGTCAGTGAAAAATGCTGAGTCATGTAAGTTGAGGGGGAGATCCGACAACGCTGTTCTCTACAACCGCAGGCCCCACCCCCTACGATCTTCCTCGCTCCGCCTTGACGTCACCGCTGATGTAGTTCCGCAATTTTTCACACACTGCAGATGTCTCTGGCGTCGCACAAACGACACACACGTTGTGTGTAGGTGATAAGCACAGAGCCCCGTTGAGAGGAGCCGATAAACACCTGATACACACGTACAGGCACAATGCCCCGAAAAGAGGAACCAGAAAAATGCACTGTTTTGTAGCATAACTCCGAGTACAATTGTCGGACATTGTTCTATCTTTTATCAAAATATAGATCCTGGTCCCCTTCCTCGATTAATTCCACGACATTAAATTTTCCTTTGCCCGTTCGGCCATAATATTAAATAATGTGCTCTCTCGTTCCGAGGAACCACCAAAATTACCTCGCAATGAAAAAGTCCCTCTTAATGCTGGTAATTTTTCTGATCTTGTTCCTCCTAATGACGGGTATACCAACGCGCACACACACACACACACACACACACACACACACACACACACACACACACACACACACACACACACACACACACACACACACACACACACACACACACACACACACACACACACACACACACACACACACACACACACCCATACGCGCATATGCTACCTTGTGGGGACTCTGTTAGTGCACATACACTGTGGGGACCGGGGGAAATCACAGTCGTAGTCTGATGTGTTTGTTGAAATTATGTGACAAATAACACAGTAAAACTATAAACTCCCGAAAATTAAAAGTAACCTACATTGTGAGCAAATTATACAAGAAAAACGTTTCCTATCCTTGTGGGGACACCAGTACCCACAAGGCCTGTGAAATCAGGTGGCCTCGGGTCCCCACAAGGTCCACTAGATTCATGAAAATTTGCACATACACTCCATACACACGATTGATTCTGTACAGACGCTGTGGGGACCGATGTGTAAATAAGTTTGAAAATGCTACCCTGTTGGTACTTGACAATAAAAGAGAGGAAATACTTTTAGTCTCTGTCGATTTTTGCAGTTTTTGTCGTTTATGATATTTTTCATAAACAAAATCGTAAATACTTGTCCTGCAGAGAATAAATCACTGGAAAAGAGAAACAGATGTTACATGAAATAGGAGAGATCTGACGGACACAAGAGCACTGGTAAAATTATTTTGGATGTAATTAAATGACTGACAAATAAAGTTAGCAAAATAATTATACTAACGAGTATTGTGCTATTTTGGGTGGAAATGCAAACTTCTGTGTTTTAACATGAAGACAAAAAGTAAAAAGCTACATAGCACGCCGATTACAAATAATAATGATAATAATAATAATAATGATAATAATAATAATAATAATAATAATAATAATAATACCATGTGATATGATGTGGAAATCTTGCAGAGGGATATAGGACTTGAAATTGATTGAATAAAGTTCTGAGTTCGATTATTTTCTTCCAATGTCCCTTCATAATTTTATCTAATCGTCACGATTAGCCAAAAAAGCCAGAAAGAAATGATGCAAAATGTGATATATGAAAAGTATCTTTCATTGTTCTCACAAACTATTTGTGTATACATTTCGAATCATGCTTTGCTTTAAGTTAAAATGTTAATTTGTATCTAAATTCAATTAAACATTACAATGCTGACCAAGGCATGAAACAAGGTTCAACAGTGTTACTAAATTAAATTAGTCAATAATTTAAAAAAGTGCTTTTACAAGGGATACAACTTCTGATGGAAAATCGAGTAGTGTCCCTACAATGTTGTTATCTTCCATTGAAGAAATATATAGTGCGCTCAAGGTTATACAAGCGCTTAGAAATTTTCCAAGCGGAAGCGGGAGGGGTGTATCATGAGCAAAGTCAATATATTTTTCAAGGAAGCTAAAATATAACTTTACACGCCATGAAAATACTAACAGGAACTGTTATTATTATTGATTTATGTACATTTCTAATTTATGATAATATATTATTCTTTTATGCATTACTTACATCTCACAAATTCAATCAATTTACTTCATGTGCTCGGATGCTTTGAAATAAGGAAGTCATGGCTTCAATTCGCGATAGAAATTCGATATACGTTTAAGAAACTTTTCGTTCCACAAGCTTACCTTTTTGTTGTTGAAGTGTCTTATGTGCTCACAAGGTATATTACTGCCGATACAAAGTGAGTAGTGTCCCCACAAGGTTGTTATCCTCCGTTGAAGAAGTGTATGATGTCTTCACAAGGCTTATTACTTCCGATACAAAGTGAGTAGTGTCCCCACAAAGTTACTATCTTCTGTTGAAGAAATGTATGATGTCCTCACAAGGTCTATTACTTCTGATGCAAAGTGAGTAGTGTCCCCACAAGGTTACTATATTCTGTTGAAGAAGTGTATGATGTCCTCACAAGGTTTATTACTTCCGATACAAAGTGAGTAGTGTCCCCACAAGGTTACTAACTTATGTTGAAGAAGTGTATTATGTCCCCACAACGTTTATTACTTCTGATGCAAAGTGAGTAGTGTCCCCACAAGGTTACCATATTCTGTTGAAGAAGTGTATGATGTCCCCACAAGGTTTATTACTTCTGATGCAAAGTGAGTAGTGTCCCCACAAGGTTGCTATATTCTGTTGAAGAAGTGTATGATGTCCTCACAAGGTTTATTACTTCTGGTGCACAAGTGAGTAGTGTCCCCACAAGGTTACTATATTCTGTTGAAGAAGTGTAGGATGTCCTCACAAGGCTTATTACTTCCGATACAAAGTGAGTAGTGTCCCCACAAGGTTACTAACTTATGTTGAAGAAGTGTATTATGTCCCCACAACGTTTATTACTTCTGATGCAAAGTGAGTAGTGTCCCCACAAGGTTACTATATTCTGTTGATGAAGTGTATGATGTCCTCACAAGGTTTATTACTTCTGGTGCACAAGTGAGTAGTATCCCCACAAGGTTACTATATTCTGTTGAAGAAGTGTATGATGTCCTCACAAGGCTTATTACTTCTGGTGCACAAGTGAGTAGCGTCCCCACAAGGTTACTATATTCTGTTGAAGAAGTGTATGATGTCCTCACAAGGCTTATTACTTCTGGTGCACAAGTGAGTAGCGTCCTCACAATGTTGTTATCTTATGTTGAGGAAGTGTATGATGTCCTCAAAAATTTGAGAGGAGGGGGGTTTAAAAATATTCCAAGGAAGGAGGGGCGACATATCGCATGGGTAAAATCAATATTTAAGTCAAGGAAGCTACAAGTTAGATAAAACTAAATTAATGCTTACTGGAAGAAAGCAATGTTTCGTTTCTTTCCTTATTCCTCAGGCCTCCCCGATGCGCAGTGGTAGCGTCGTCGCCTTGTATTCAAGGTGTGCTGGGTTTGATACCCGGTGGAGGCACCTAGTGGTTCGGATCCTACTTTAAACTGTAGGTCCAGTCCAAATTTGCTTTACTGTGCATAAAGTGGACTTAAAAAACCAACTCAATCAACCAATCAATCAATTTTTCACATATATTCTGGCTTCAAGATTCCACTATGTCAGTCTTATATCTAAGGAGGAGGCAACTGTGAATTCATTATGGCGTTGAAACAAATATGTTTTTCTTTCTTTTTTTCGATTTGAAAGATTCCTTCCACTGCAACTGCTTACTCATTATATCCGATTAACTGTAAACATGTTGAAAGGAAAGAACGGCGACACATATCATGGAAGAAGAAGAAGGAAGTGCAGGCACAGTGAATGATCCAGTGGGTAAAGCAGGCAGGTCATAATGATTTTTTTTTAATGCAAGTGTCATTTTTGTCTTCGGGGGGTCCATTCGGCGGTAGGAGCGTTCAAAAGAGTCCGTTTTTATTACATTGCTCTCTGTGGTAAAACCACGCGTGCTAGGGTTGCAAGGAACACATATTGAGACCAAAGTAACGTCATTAAAACACGAAGCCTTCGGTTGGCAGAACCGACATTTCAATTGTTTCAAGTACTGTTCGGCGATATATCGTCCAGACGATATATCGCGATATTGAGAAACTATCGTCCAGGCGATATTAACTAGACAATATATCGTTACGATATTTTTGCGATATATATTGTGGAGAGGGAGACGATATATCACCCATATCACGATACGGAAATAATATCGTATCGTCTGAGACGATATTTTCTTGACGATATATCTCGATATCAAAATTCCGATATTGTACATCCCTAGATTCAAGTCCAATTTATGCACAGATGTTAATCAGCCCGCCTCTGCATCGGATACGATATTTGTTTATTAAAGTTTACGTATTCTGGTTATTTCACGTCAGGAACATGGTGATTGAACAAACACAATGACGAGGATTCGAACCTGGAACCTCTGACAAACTACCAGTCGCAACGGAAAGCAGACTTCAGTTTGCGGGATCCAGAAGTCCTGTCCCGGGAAACTTCGGGAAATGATTTCCTTATTTTCGGCGATTTCCGATAGGTCAGGAATTTAAAATGAACGCGAAATAAGAATTCTGGATATACTTAATTATGGGAAGGGAAATCTTCTAGAAATGGCATCAAAATACCGAAAGTAATTTCTTTGGGGACAAAATGTGCGTGGAACTCGATAATTACCTATCCATAAAATTTTCTGAACTAGTCGGGAAATACGTGAAATTTTCTGTCCTGAAGATCGGGATAGTTTTATATACCGTATCGATCCCATCCCGGACTCATAAACTCTGATCACTCACACCCATAAAGTAAAAGAAACAGTGGGAAAAAGAATAAGGTATCCAAAAAAATTGTGCAAACTGAGTCATAAGGTTTTTGATTGATTGATTTGGTGTTTCAAGTCCACTTTATGCACAGTAAGGCTAATCGGGACTGGACCTACAGTTTAAAGTGGGATCCGAACCAGTATGTGCCTCCACAGGGTATCGAACCCAGGACCTCTTGATTACAAGGAGACGACTGCAGTTTTATCGTTCTCCTATTTATCATTGCACATTACACTATACCGAAAGTCACTGGAAGATAAATTGGCTTAGTTTGATTTATTTGTTGTTTCAGGTCCACTTCATGAACAGAAGGGCTAATCGGGACTGGAGCTACAGTTTAAAGTAGGATCCGAACCACTGTGCCATGTGCCTTCACCGGATATCGAACCCGGCGCTTGATTACGAGGCGACAACGTATTTGCTTAGTGTCTCGTACACTCGCTAACTAGTCAACCGACCGTCCCTCACAAAAACGTAGCGCAGAAAATGGAAAAAACTGTAGCAGAGGGAAGTTTCTAATCGCATAACGTTGATCCCCGTAACTAGCAACAGTCACCTGAAAAAAGAATCATCTGAAGCGTCGCCACGAGTACTGTTTGATACATGTAAGATGTTAGGGAGAAGAGCTCTCGTTTTATGACAACTGTAGAGGAAATTGCAATTTAGTCTCATAAGTTTTAAGTGGGATCCGAAGTTTTGGTTCTCTCCCGCGACTACCGAACTCGGAACACCTTCATTACAAGGCCACGCCATTACCACTACGCCATCGGGTTGACCCTAGTCTCTGATATACACATTGTGAAGAAATACAAAAAGACACTGAACTGTTTCTAAAATAAATGATAATTTTTATGAAAAGGAAGCAAGTCGAATCCAGTTTATATTTAAATAGTGGACTCAAGTCTGAACTTAGCAACAACGCCACGGTATTTTCAATTCAATTTAAATTTTATGATTTGTAAAACAACGACAACAATAATGATAATAATAATAATAATAAAATGTCAAGGTAATTTTTTATGATATGAAATATTACAGTGCCCCCAAGTTCTCGAAGTGAAAATCCTGCCCAGTTTGGGAAAAAGATATGAGGATGCTTGTAGTTGTATGCATCAATTTTGAGAAAATGCGGTAGGTGAAGGAATGCCTATGCAAATTATCCTTGTCTGTGATGCTTTGTTAGAATTTTCTTAACTGGGGGATATCATTACTGTGGCATAAGAAGACATATCGAAGGACGTGTGTAAAATGTCGCTGTTTGGGGGAGGGTAACCGTGGGTAAGGCGCCAAAATACGTATCTAGCTGCGGAGCTGGTTATATTTTTCATTATTGGCAATGTAATTGTATTTATTTGGAAAAAATAAACTCGTTGGATGCATTACGAATATTAAATATCTGAATTCAAAAACATCTGAAACACTTGAACGTAGATCGATCTCAGAAAGAAACCCATTGGAAAAGAGGCGCAACCACGAATTTTTGTTTGGGGGGGGGGTCAAGTACCAGGATAAATGTGCCATATTAATAATAGTAATAATGCTATTAATAATAATGTTATTATTATAACATTACTATTATTGATTTTGCCATATTTTACTTCGCTTATTGCGCTACTTTTGGCTAATTTGCCAAAATGGGGATGAGTGATGATTTGATGAAATTGATGAATGGGTACACTCACAAACATCCATGCCCAAGCCGGAATTCGAACCCGGCACCAACATTATTATTATTATTATTATTATTATTATTATTAGTAGTAGTAGTAGTAGTAGTAGTAGTAGTAGTAGTAGTAGTAGTAGTAGTAACAAAGACATTATTACCCTCGTAAATTATGCAAGAAGGGGGTAGAAGTTGGTGTTAAAGCATTTGTGTTCGAACAAACGATAGAATTATTTTTCAACACGTTCAATTTCACATTATAAATGGAAAACCAACACACAAACTATTTTTCAAAGACAGAAAATGCTTGATAAATGCATTCCAAACATATTTTTTTTTTACACTAACATGTATAACTTTCGTGCACGATATATGTTTCACATATCGTCGGTGAAGGGATGAAGTGACGTATCTTGATTTTTACGATTTTTTAAGAGAGCGGTTTAAAGTTTTTCGTTTTTTCAACATAATACCGTCGTGCTCATTTGATATTTATTATATCAATTGCAAATTTTGTACAATAGGTGTATGATTGTTGTTACATTTGGGGAAAAAGTTACATTTTGAACATGTTTTCATTTCTGCTGGAAGATAAATGCTGGATTGTGCTTGAATCACTTACGTCCCTTCGCCTTTTCTTTTCAAAGATTGTGATTAAAGTTACGCCCTCCTTACATTTTTTTTAAAAAAATGATATTTTTGGTATGTAGAGATACATTTATTAATTTTCCCGTCAATATAAATTATTTAATAATAGTTGTATTGATTTCATACCTTTATTTAAAAGTGATCCATACATTCATGTCTATTTATCCATTGCTGTTGAAAATAGTAGTTAAAAGAAGTTAATAAAATACAGAAACATAATAATGGTTTATCTTTAATGCAATTTAAGATATAGTAACACTTCAGTACAAAGAAAATATGAATTCTGGTTGTACTTGTAACTTAGAATAACTATGGGACTTTGAAGGCTCGTACAATAGACTATTTTTAATATTTTTTTAAATGATATTCAGTGTGGAAGATTTTTGTAGAAATACACAAACTCAGGTTCTCTCACTACAGGTGTATCTCCTTCACATAAAGACATCAAATCTGCATACATCTGTAGTGAAATCCTTGGTTGATGTGAGTGAAGACACTTTGGAGTTTTGGTGAATATAACTTTCCCTTGCAGCGAGATATTACGATAAACCACATTTAATTGGCTGTCCTTGAAATAAATTTTATCTGGTTGATCCTTGATCACCATTAAAGTAGTTCTCGTATGCCTGTCCAGTCAATTCCTTCATCATTATCATCCTTCCACACAGATAGGATCCTCAGATTTGATGCGACATCTTGGAAATCTAAGAAATTCATTCATCGAAGGGAATGCACAGTGTATGGTTTATCAGATCGTGCAAGTCTAAATATTGGTAGCAGCTGAGCTGGAATGAATACATTTCCAGTGAGCCATAGTAACAGTGTAGAGCATCATGGCTGCAACTATTGAGTTTTTATTTTGCCCTGTACAGTGTCTCTCAAAAGTTTTAGGACAACGACATTTTAAACTAGGCAACCCAATTTACACAAGCCGTTGGTGGGTTGCGTGTACAGTTAGGCTCAATTTCAGGGTTGCCACATGCACAATAGATATTTGTGAAATACGCGAAAGAAATGAAAAGAAGTATTTTTGTATAAAATTATTAAAAATATCAATATTATATCGCAAATGACGAATTTCTTTCCAAAAGTAAGAAACTAGGTTTTCTAGTATTTCATCGCTGATGAGCCTAAGGAAAGGATAAGAGGTTAGAGGAAACGAAAGACGACAAAGGAGAGGAGAAAAAGAAAGCGAAAGGAGAAGAGGAAAAGTAGAGGAGAGAAGAAAGAGAGGATAGACGAGGAGAGGAGGAGTAGAAAGGAAAAATCGAGGAGAGATGAGGAAAATGGAGCAAAGAAGAGAGAAGAGGATTCGAGAAGAGGGGAGTGGAGAGTAGAGTAAAAGAGGGTAAAAGGGAAGAATGAAAAGAAGAGGAGAGGAGTGCAGTGGAGTCGGAAATCTAAGACAGGAAACGAGATAAAAGGAGTGGAGAAGAGTAGGATGGAGACAAGATGCGAGAAAATAGAGAAGGAGATATGAGATAAAAGCAGAGGAGAAGGAGAGGAGAGAAGAATAAGAAGGAGAAGAGAAAACAGAAGAGAATGGAAACGAAAGGAGAGAAGAAGTAGTTGGAGAAAATATCGTCTCGGCGTCAAGATTTGAAGCATTGATCAAATTATCGACATGAAACAAAACACTCAATAACGTTTTGAAACTTATTGGAGAATGTATTAGATCGGTGCCATATGCCTTTTGGCTGAGTTCAGAGCAATATGAAATCTTTCACGTAAGATCATTGATTTTACCTGCGATTATACCACTAAAAACATGAATGTAATTTTAACATTTATCCAATTTTTCTCGACTTCTCGGTTCGTTGAAATGAAGATGTTGTAATTTAATATTTCCCCTCCCCACATCGTTAATTCCAAACTGAATCATTCCGTTTCACACAGCGTGGACAATGAACACAATGGAATATGTCTAAAACTTACGAAAATTTTCTGCCACCGGACGGGTTTGAACCTACGACCATCAGGTTGACAATCCTTAACGGTAACCATTACCCTATAAGCTGCCGCTTCTGAAAGCAGGTAGAAGGAGCTGACCAACGTGAAATGTAGGTGCAACTCTCCTCCTACATGTAATGTGTGAAGAATACTTGTTTGTAAGAACGAAAACGAACAGGCGAAAACATTTAACGGAGAATTGCACATGTTGAAAACTTTTCATTCGATATTTGCGGAGGTATCCTTGCATTGATCTCGAGTGGGAAAAGGTGTAAAATTAGTATATCCTGAATTGCCACAAATATAAAGAGTTATTTCATTAATATTTGTCAATGTCTTTAAAGGAGTACAGAATTATCGTTAGAGTATCATAATTCATGATCTTATACATGAAAATATCCCTTTGAACGTGTGTCAATTCATTTATTTGTTTTTTTTATATATACATTCCAGATGCAGAACAATGTAACCACTTTACACTGCTATTACAAATAATGTTACCATTCTCTTGTTTAATAGAAGGGGAAATATGTTTTCTAGTATGGAGGATCGAACCTGGGACTGCAATCAATGCTTTCAAGAACTCTAACCAATACACTACGCCCTTCTTTTCCCTTGGAACAACAATTCTAATCATTCTCTCGCCTCAATATTGTAAACGTTATCCTGCAAAAGAAAAATTCAATACTCTGATATAGCTCTGTACTTCTAGAATTACTTTATACACATGCATTTAACTCTGAATTTCTTTCTGCGTATTAGTATATCTAAGCTTGTGATTAATTTATTTGTAATTTCATAACGGTTACATGAACATTTACGAAATTGTTCCTTACAACTTGGAATCTAGTAAATGGATACTTTCAAGTCTTCAATTAATTTTAGACTACTATATTTTTTCAAGGGAATTGTATATGTGATCCGTTTCCAGTCATTCATTTCTGAAGCAAACGTTTTAAAACTCTGTAGAATTTTCATTCTGAGATAAGTTTCTTTACTTGTTACATGTATGCGAACTACACTCTGTCCCACTTATATCTGGAGCAGGTGAACGAAAACAAGTATCTGAGCAGCGATGAACACGTGAGAGGAACGGGATTGCGTGGAGGGAGGAAAGCCACTGCACTGTTTCGCTCTGTCCAGTCGATCCCCCCTTCCCCCCCTTTCCCCCTCTCCCCTTCTTTTCTGCTACGTGCGGCTTTGCTCCAGAGATGCTGGGACAGGACATAATTAATTGTTTTCGCAAAAAGTATCTCTGTGTGCCACACATTTCATTCTTACTCACATGAAAAAATGTCAATTTGCATTCAGGGCTAGTTTCACAGTTACAAACTCTTTTGTCCTTGATGAGAAGTTTAGTATAAATAGGCATTTTGTTTATAATTTTGAAATTGAGGTCTAAGGTTAAAATCATCATATTTAGGGCTTGAACTCGTAATCTAAGAGGTTTGAAGATCCGTCTTCTTCTTTGTGCGTGACCTTTTTTATTTATTTCTCTATTCATTATTCATCATCATCGTCGCGATTAGCCAAAAGTAAAATAAGAAAAGTCCCCCCCCCCCCACCTTGACTGTGCTGTCTAAGGCGCTGTGCTTTGGACTCCGACTGCGGGACGTCATGGGGTCATGGGTTCGAGTCCGCCTGTGTTCAGTCTTAGGGTTCTCGGCCTGGGTATAGGACCGGTAGCAACCCACCATCGTGAGGAAATTGGGGAGCTACGAGTGAGTAGCGTAATCGGGTCTGGGAAATCTCCTATAACGGCTGGGGTTCGTCGTGCTGATCCCTCGTCACCCCATTACCGGTTGAATAATTCCACACCTCTAGGTAGGACTGTGAGAGGGAGACTGGCAGTCGGGAGATAGGTCAAGGCCCTTCGAGGATTGTCGAGCCATGGGTTATTATTATTATTATTATTATTATTATTATTATTATTAAAATAAGAAAATACAAGGAATGAAGAAAAATATATTTTTAAAATATTTATCCATAATAAAGCAACCATTCAGTTTTATTTTCTTTTTCATGGATCTATTGCCACTACTACGCTGTAATCCCGATAAGTATCTTACATGTTACAGGATAAAGCACGTGTTACTATTCGAATACTTATTTAATAAGCTTTTTGTTTGTCAATAATTATGACTTAAACTTAAGCATGTTGAGCTAGTGCCCACCTAGCCGCCTCTGATGAAATCTATCATTCTTCAGATTTTCTTTAAAATTCGATTCTGGTCACTTGTAACTCGCTGGGTGCAGACGTTGTGTGTCGACGCACAGTGTTTGCGATAAGAAGCGGCCTTGAATATAGCGTGAGTCACTTTGAACGCGAGCAAGCTACGCTACCAAGCTTGTCTGCCTTTGAAAACAGTCATTTTTTTCACCGTTTCCGAACGCGATTGCTATTGCAGAAGTATATATTCTCTCAAAAGAGCAAGAAAGGAAATTCGACCAATGTTCTCCTTCTCCCGTCGTTTTCTAAACAAGGAAATTATAATGAATTTTCAATGGCGCTCGGACAATTTGAACTGTTTTGTAATCTCTCTCCCTCTCCCTCTCCCTCTCCCTCTGCCCCCTCTCGCTCCCTCCCTCTCATTCTCTCTCTCTCTCTCTCTCTCTCTCTGTATATATATATATATATATATATATATATATATATATATATATATATATAAAAATTTGGGTCTGGCCCCTTCCTCAAAGAAATCCTGGATACGCACCTGGTCTACGTCAATAACAGAAATGCAAGCAATACTTTTAATTATTTTTAACCCAATTAAAGGAATGTATAAGAATTTAAAAGAAATTAGAAAGAGTGACACTACTGTTGCTCTACCTTAAAAATTGTTGTTCTTCGATGAAGAAAAATAAGAAGCATTTAGTCCAGCACCTTAACACAGTGTCCCACGAGTATCTCTTCACAAACACTGTCAAATGTGATGGGATTTCATGAATAAATTTTTTCCCCTGTCTACGTATAACGTTTCTCACATTTGGCAGTTCGCAAACATTTTTGCAAACCGTGTAATTATTTCGTGTTACCTTGCGCAACAGCAAATACATTTCATAAGACTGTTCTGCACACGAGACTTGCGTCAGTAAACAAGCATTTCGTCAATTACAGTATCACAGGAAGAGAGCATCGTTCTGCAATGTTCAAGCCTCTAGATATTTTCCATTCACATTCATAATATCTAATCACAATAATAAGTTAGAAGAAATAACTCGTATTTTCACAACTACTAATATTCTAGTTTTTCATCATCACATCAAATTATTTCTCGAAGATAGCTGCTATTGATTTATTTATTTAGTGTTTTAAGTCCACTTTATGCACAGTAAGGCTAATCGGGACTGGACCTACAGTTTAAAGTGGGATCCGATCCACAATGTGACTCCACCGGGAATCGAACCCGAGACCCCTTGATTACAAGGCAACGCGGAAAGAATTTACAATACCAGACCCTTCTGTAATTTCTATGCTACGTCTTATACTCACGAAATAATTAGTCGCGATGATTTATCTCAGGGCAACATGTTTGGGTGAGGTGAAGAAATTGTTAATTAACGTGTAGAAGTTTTAAAATAAGCTTTTCAATTATCGCAATGACTCTCCGTATCCAAGTATGGGAGCCATATTTGTTGATATGAACAATTGACGTTCGCAATTAGTTACGCTGTCTACAGCGTTGCCACACTGTTCATTTCATACTTGGAGAGCATGGAAATGCGCCGAGGATGACGAAGACGACAGTGACAGTGACAATCACGATGTAGAAGAACATGTGGAATGTGGACGGATTTGATTACAGGTAAGTTTGGCAACAGTGCATCGATTGTAAAATTGCAGAATACGAAGATGGCGTCTTCGATGATGAACATTTCCCGTTAAAGTGCTACGAAAATAAGTTTTTTTATCGGTTCGTTTTCACAATTAGCGCAAAACCATGCACGGATAGCCCCTCTGACCATTCTCGATAAGGTTAGGTTAGGTTAGGCAAACATAATTAAAATTTGGGGTCGTAAAACCATGCACGGGTAGACCCACACACCATTGACGGATAGCCCAACGAACCATTCACGGTGCTTAGGTTAGGTTAGGCAAGCATAATTAAAATCAGGAATGTATATTTCTTTTTCTAAGTATTCGAAACGCAAAATTTTCCGGTAAATAATGAGCAATCGTGCTGATCGCGGACCACTAAATTTCGCTTATTTTGCAATTTCTACACGTGTCCCCCAAATTTTATCTTCAAATTCGTGATTAGGAGGCCTCAATTAGTGAGTATGCGAAATATTACAAAAATCGGGGAGGGTTCCGTTATTGTAAATTCTGCGTCCTCGGGGAGGCTGATAGCTGCTATACTACAAGAAAGCAAGTCAAAATTAAAGTAAAAGTTTAACTACATGTAACTGTTATACCAACGACATTTCCAATATTGAAAGGACAGAATACTTAAAAATTAATGCTTCAACGGAAGGTAAAAGTGTGGTGTAGTGGCTTGTATTCTCGAGTGGGCTGCTAGCGGTCCTAGGATCGATCCTCCTTACGAAGTGTTCTCTCTTTTTTTTTCGATTCTCATTTTATTAAACAACGGCATGGTGGCATTATTTGTAATAGCAGTGTATAGTGGTTACATTGTTCTGCATCTGGAATGTATATATAAAAAAACAAATAAATGAATTGACACACGTTCAAAGGGATATTTTCATGTATAAGATCATGAATTATGATACTCTAACGATAATTCTGTACTCGTTTAAAGACATTGACAAATATTAATCAAATAACTCTTTATATTTGTGGCAATTCAGGATATACTAATTTTACACCTTTTCCCACTCGAGATCAATGCAAGGATACCTCCGCAAATATCGAATGAAAAGTTTTCAACATGTGCAATTCTCCGTTAAATGTTTTCGCCTGTTCGTTTTCGTTCTTACAAACAAGTATTCTTCACACATTACATGTAGGAGGAGAGTTGCACCTACATTTCACGTTGGTCAGCTCCTTCTACCTGCTTTCAGAAGCGGCAGCTTATAGGGTAATGGTTACCGTTAAGGATTGTCAACCTGATGGTCGTAGGTTCAAACCCGTCCGGTGGCAGAAAATTTTCGTAAGTTTTAGACATATTCCATTGTGTTCATTGTCCACGCTGTGTGAAACGGAATGATTCAGTTTGGAATTAACGATGTGGGGAGGGGAAATATTAAATTACAACATCTTCATTTCAACGAACCGAGAAGTCGAGAAAAATTGGATAAATGTTAAAATTACATTCATGTTTTTAGTGGTATAATCGCAGGTAAAATCAATGATCTTACGTGAAAGATTTCATATTGCTCTGAACTCAGCCAAAAGGCATATGGCACCGATCTAATACATTCTCCAATAAGTTTCAAAACGTTATTGAGTGTTTTGTTTCATGTCGATAATTTGATCAATGCTTCAAATCTTGACGCCGAGACGATATTTTCTCCAACTACTTCTTCTCTCCTTTCGTTTCCATTCTCTTCTGTTTTCTCTTCTCCTTCTTATTCTTCTCTCCTCTCCTTCTCCTCTGCTTTTATCTCATATCTCCTTCTCTATTTTCTCGCATCTTGTCTCCATCCTACTCTTCTCCACTCCTTTTATCTCGTTTCCTGTCTTAGATTTCCGACTCCACTGCACTCCTCTCCTCTTCTTTTCATTCTTCCCTTTTACCCTCTTTTACTCTACTCTCCACTCCCCTCTTCTCGAATCCTCTTCTCTCTTCTTTGCTCCATTTTCCTCATCTCTCCTCGATTTTTCCTTTCTACTCCTCCTCTCCTCGTCTATCCTCTCTTTCTTCTCTCCTCTACTTTTCCTCTTCTCCTTTCGCTTTCTTTTTCTCCTCTCCTTTGTCGTCTTTCGTTTCCTCTAACCTCTTATCCTTTCCTTAGGCTCATCAGCGATGAAATACTAGAGAACCTAGTTTCTTACTTTTGGAAAGAAATTCGTCATTTGCGATATAATATTGATATTTTTAATAATTTTATACAAAAATACTTCTTTTCATTTCTTTCGCGTATTTCACAAATATCTATTGTGCATGTGGCAACCCTGAAATTGAGCCTAACTGTACACGCAACCCACCAACGGCTTGTGTAAATTGGGTTGCCTAGTTTAAAATGTCGTTGTCCTAAAACTTTTGAGAGACACTGTACAACCTTCAGCGAACAAGTAAATTTCTTCAACCTGTTTTACATCCACTTGATGAAGAAAATTGTTTAGGCACGTGGAGATTTTTGCATGCACCTCTGTGGGTCATTCCTTCGTGCCAAACAAAACAATGACATTCCCTTGTCTTCAGATCATACAGTGTAAAATTGTATGTTCATAATCGTCTTTTATAAAATAACTTTATTTCGTTTGAAATGGGAAGATAAATGAGTTTCTGCAAATGAAACACTGCAGCAACTGTCTTGCATTGAAAGTCCGGCTTGTCTTTTGCTTCCATTTTCTTCTTTCTTACACCATCCTGCTCGGCGATATGTTTTTGATACTTATCAGCAAGTTCACTTTTCTTCGATTCATCTCCTTCCAGAAAGTTGCTACACAGACCGCACGTATCCTTTTTCGGTCAATGAAAAGAAAGGTTCATGCTTTTGAATATCTTTCTGTATGTCTGATAAGTAAATAAACATTCTATACCTTTTGCTTTTTGGCAGATCCGAATGAAGACATTGTATTTTTGTATCTTTCCTGCAGTAGTGAGATTCGACTCTTGGGGCCGGACCCTGTGGTCGAGTAGGGGTCGACCTCCGTGGTGGAGTGGTTAGCAGAGCGCGCTACAACGCCAGGGGTTCGGGTTCGAGTCCCGGTTAAGGCATGGGTATTTGTGTTTGTTCAGATGATACGAAACTGAGAAACTGTAACAAGTGAAAAGTGTAAAAGTGAGAAAAAGTGTAAATGGTAGGTGATACCTCCGTGTAGGGGGTATTTCCTATATATATATATATATAGGATATACCCCCTACACGGAGGTATCACCTACCATTTACACTTTTTCTCACTTTTACACTTTTCACTTGTTACAGTTTCTCAGTTTCGTATCATCTGAACAAACACAAATACCCATGCCTTAACCGGGACTCGAACCCGAACCCCTGGCGTTGTAGCGCGCTCTGCTAACCACTCCACCACGGAGGTCGACCCCTACTCGACCACAGGGTCCGGCCCCAAGAGTCGAATCTCACTACTGCAGGAAAGATACAAAAATACAATGTCTTCATTCGGATCTGCCAAAAAGCAAAAGGTATAGAATGTTTATTTACTTATCAGACATACAGAAAGATATTCAAAAGCATGAACCTTTCTTTTCATTGACCGAAAAAGGATACGTGCGGTCTGTGTAGCAACTTTCTGGAAGGAGATGAATCGAAGGATGTGAAATCACAGACAAAAAAGGAATATCGAATGTGTGGGGAAAGTACGTTGAAGAGCTCTACCAGAAAGAGAATCGCCCAGACAGTCTGAATGTAGAAAATGAAGACGACGTGCCTGACGATGAGAAAGGATACTATATCCTGAATGAAGAATTTGAGCAAGCACTCAAAGAAATGAGGAATGGGAAAGCAACGGGCACTGATGAAATTCCTGTTGAACTTATCAAATGCCTGGGAGATGGAAAAAGAGAAATACTGCACTGATGCAATGAAATCTATGAGAAAGGGGATTGGCCACAAGATTTCACGGAGACTGTTTTGGTACCTCTGCAGAAGAAAAGCAATGCCAGAAAATGTTCTGAGTACAGGACAATCAGCTTGATATCTCACTCGGCAAAAATTCTTCTAAGAATTCTGAACAGACGCCTATACTCGAAGGTCAGTGGCGAGTTAGAGGAAGAACAGTTCGGTTTCAGGAAAGGAAGAGGTACAAGGGATGCAATTGGTTTACTGAGGACCATTGGGGAAAGATATTTAGAGAAAGGAAAGGAGGTGTTTGTAGTATTTGTAGACCTGGAGAAAGCCTTTGATAGAGTGAATTGGGTTAAACTTTTAGAAATTCTGAAGAAAATTGGTGTAGATTGGAAAGAGAGAAGACTTCTAAGCAACTTATACATGAATCAACGAGTTAAAGTGAGAACAGGAGACGAAATGACAGAAGGCTGTGAAATTGGAAGAGGAGTACGACAAGGATGCTGCCTATCGCCTACTTTGTTTAATATTTATTTAGAAGATATAGTGAAAACTTGTTTCCAGGGCACAGGAGGTGTCAAATTAGGAGGAAGAAGAATAAACTGCATAAGATTTGCTGATGACATGGCATTATTCGCTGAGGATGAAATAACCATAAATAGTATGTTAGAAGAGTTAAACAGCAGCTGTGAGCAGTATGGGATGAAGATTAATGTAAAGAAGACAAAGGCAATGGTTATAGGACGGAAACCAAGGAATATTAATGTGAGAGCAAACAGTGAAAGAATCCAGCAAGTGGATAGTTTCAAGTACCTCGGATGCACTATAAGCAGTGACATGAGCTGCAACCAAGAAGTGAAAATGAGAATCGCAATAGCAAAAGAAGCTTTCAACAGAAGAAAAAGTGTTTTTTGTGGACCCATGGACAGGTCTAAGGAAGAGATAAGTGAAATGTTTTGTGTGGAGTGTAGCACTATATGGTGCAGAAACCTGGACGTTGAGAAGAAATGAAGAGAAACGACTCGAAGCTTTTGAAATGTGGACATGGCGAAAAATGGAGCGTGTAAAATGGACGGACAAGGTAAGAAACGAAGCCGTACTGAAAAGAGTTGGTGAAAAAAGATCTATACTGGAGACCATCAAGAAGAGGAAAAGAAACTGGTTAGGACACTGTCTAAGAAGAAACTGCCTGCTAAGAGATGCCTTGGAGGGAATGGTTGAAGGAAGAAAAGTCCGTGGAAGAAAGAGATATCAGCTTATGGATGATATTAAATTAACTGGGTCGTATGCTATTACGAAGCGTAAGGCAGAGAACAGGGAAAGCTGGAGATTGCAGTGAAAAACCTGCCAATTAGGCAGAAAACAATGAATGAATGAATGAATATATATATATAGCACATCGCGCTGCAACGCCAAGGGTCCCGGGTTCGAATCCCGCTCGAGCTTGGTTGTTTGTGAATGTCCATTCATCAATTTTATCATTTCATCACTCATCCCCATCTTCACAAATTAGCTAAGAGGCACAAAACGCGAAGTAAAATAAACTAAATCAATCAATCGACTCTTGGGAATCTCTTTATGAGTTCTTTTAACTTTTTCTCTATTATTTTGTCCCTTTCCAGTAGGCTCTGAAGTTTTCCTCCTCTCTTCTCTTTCTCAATGACACCTGAGCATCTTCTTTTGGCTAGAGCAGTTCTCATTGTTTTCTCTGATACTAAAAGTGTATTTAGAAACATGGTTTTACACACTGATACTACTTCTCTTCCCTTCTATGGTAAAAAGTAATGATTTGTTTTTGATCTTCGAGATTCTTTTTTTTGCGTAGTTTTGTGTTTAACGTCAGAAACCTTTACATATGTTTTGACGAATTCTCGTTGAAGCTGAAGGTCGTCACTTGCATAAAAGTCCTTTAAAATTTCATGTCTTTCCGCATCTGTGATTTTAAAGCATTCTTTACCAAACTTTTCACATCTTCCATCACATTTTACTTTCAGATTTCTCCCTGGAGCTAACTTTCTGTGCATGGTCATTGCTTTTTGCCATGTAGTCATAACTCAAAAACGGAATTTTTCGAGTTACGCCATTTAGCCACTTCACCGACGGTATATGCAACATGGAGCGACGTGGACACTAAATTGTGTGCATATTCAAAGTTTATTTAATACATATTATATACAACTCATATTATTTAAATCCATTAGGCAACCAATTCATCCATCTCACAATAAACCAACAGCAAAAATTACATAAATTGTTTCTCAAATGTGCACGTTGCCTTTCCTCGAAACAATTGTTCATGCATTTAAAACAAAATCAATTAAGACAAGTCTTATTTCTCTGTCTGGTAATTACAGAGAACAATGATATATTGCGAGCAAAGCGAGCAAGAACATTTTTGGATCCAATTTTTTTGCAGGCTGAAATCAATATTGATTTAATAGGGCTCAAACACTTTCACGGGACGCCAATGCATTCTCTCTCTTACAACTTTTGTGCCTCCCCGACAGGGACGGGCACAGGTGGGCAATTGCCTACCCAGAAATTCCTGTGCCCACCCGATTGCCAACCCAATCAAATTCAATAAATATATACACTTGAGAAAATGCGAATGGCCCAATAAATAAGTTTATTATGGTGTTCACTTCATGTATATTTTACTTGCGAATATTATCTATATTACAGACAAGTTCACATATTATCATTCAATAAAAAGCTTTGTTGTCCTTTGCCGAAACACTGATTTCGTGAATAGGTTTACAAAAGTCAGAGTAAATAATAAGTTGAATGGAATTAATTTAAGCTTTTCTTTCAACTTCCTTAACTTTATCATTGGAAAGCGAAAGGAATTTCCAAATCTTTTGAAACAAAAAATGTGATGTAATGCCCACTTGTATGCTTTAGCAGCCAGTAGGCTTAGGAGGCGCAAAATTGTACAGAATATGATCAAGATTAGAACAGGATTATGGGTCTGAGGGCTGCAGCTTCTGACCTTCACAGGGATGATGCATCAAATTGCTTTGAATATGTGCCACATAATGAAAAGAAATAGACACTTGAAATGTGGCATAAAATATAGAAATATAATTAACTGTCTGCCATAACTTGGCCAAAAAGTTATAACTGAAACTGACTGTAGAAGGAGTGGAGTGGAGTGACTTGATGATCTCAACTCCGGGCTTCCGGCCTGTGTATGATTAGGGTAATCTGTTAAACAAATAAAAACCTCTTCTTCGCGTTGCTTCCTTCAGCAACACACAAAGTTGTTTTGTTAGGTCTACATTGAAATACTAAGACAGAGGTAATTTGATATGTCCCTTTCATCATCACGATTTTATATACCTGACATCTTCTAATTTCGATATCGAATCCAAAATAGATATTAATAATAATTTTATTTTCATTCTACTAATAAGAAGCAATCACAAAAATAGATTTTGATAAAACAGTTCTGTAGGTTTGAAAAATAGCTACAGAATTAATGTCTTGATGAGTTAGCAATCGTTTTAGGAATCTTCTTACACGAGTTGTTGTTTTAAGTCCACTTTATGCACAGATAGGCTAATCGGGACTGGACCTACAGTTTAAAGTGGAGTCCGAATCACTGTGTGCCTCCACCGGTTATTGAACCCGAGACCCCTTGATCACAAGGCGACGACTTTACCACTATGCTATCAGGGAGGCACAAAATCTTCTTACAGATACATTTTCCCTATCAGTAACGTAATTATGAGATTTTTCTTATGGTTAACTCACATGGAATAGGGACAAAATTTTAGAACTTTGTACTTCATAACATAATACATAGAATTTTATTTATTTATTTATTTATTTATTACATTTCGGTGATATTTTGCCAAAATGTCCTTCTTTAGCTTAGGTAAATATTATGCAGAATGAACTAAGAATTTGATTTACACGCGGGTTCTTGCTTTTTTTTAAAATTTTGCTAATAAGACATTCATACTTATGTCAAACGCTGAGCTGTATTGGGCGCTCGGAATGAACACGTCATGCAGTGACACCCATATCGAGATCGGATTGATTTTAGTTATTATGTATTAGTTTTAATCTGCGAATTAATTAATGTTTAAACTATATTTTTCATTTTATTGCAAGAGCTTTTGCAATTCATTATTTTCAGTAAGGGGTTTGCCCCGTATTATGTGAGGAACTCGATTAGCCATTTAGAAATAAATAAATAGCAGTCTGCGTGTGAAACAAAACAAGGTGGCGAACACACTATGTTTGCATTTCTCAGTTCGTCGATTTCATCAACATGTCGTAAGTGAATCTCACGATTCACGATTATTGGTACTGCACCACACTCGAAACACAATGGGGACATTTTAGAATGAAGCGTCTTGAATTTCAGTCCGTATCTGTTGGAAATTCTATGTCTTGGCCAGTTTGTAAATGCTGTAGATACTTCTTAGAGGCATAGTTGTGCACACGGAGGTGCCAAAGGTACCTGGCTACCCCAAATGTCTTCTAAAAAATAAAGAAAATATGTTGAACTACCATTAGAATAATTAAAATAATATCAGTGCTAAAAAAATAAGGAATTTCGTTTCATTTGAGATGACCAAGCTCTCTCTCTCTTTCTCTCTCTGAGTCTCTCCCTCTCCACAAAACAATGTGATATTCCTTTACTATAGTAATCAGTAATCACGTAGTAAATAAATTATTTTTTCCTTGATAAATCGCAGAGCCCCTTCACATATCGGCCCGTAAATATTCTTTTCCCGAGGACCGACTTGTTTGTTAATGCAACCTTCTAACATTTCCAATAAGACTTTCATGTTCAAAGACTTTCATGAATGCTCTCTCACTTCTCATTCAATGACAAGTGTATCACTTTTCAGATTTTTGCTTACATCTGAATTCTACGGTTTAAAATGATATGTAACACATGGCATTAACTATCGAGTGACCAGCTACAGCAATATATTTTATGAAGTAGGCTAATGTGTGTTAGAAATCATGGTAAACTGAACCTACAGATGTACTTCATGAGAGTGATTTCGCTGATAATACCTGTAGCGATATAGCCTTGTATTTATAATTTTCAATTGTTTACTTTCATTACTTAAAATATCGACACGCTGATAGTAAAACCTGTGCTAAAGTGATAACAAATGCTCATTCTATAATGTTAAAATTTCAAGTTCACATCCTTAATAGTTTCTGTGAAAATAACATGAAGTTACGACTATAGGCTAGCCATGTCCAGATAGGTAACTGAAACTTCTCTTAAGGGACCCCCAAATAAATTAATCTGCGCGCACCTATGCTTACAACATCGCAAGTATAATTATTATTTTGTATTTTGCCAGATAAGACTCCCAAGATTGTTGTTTTCAATTCAAGTGGCAATTTTCAGCGCTGATAGATCAGAAACTAAGCACTTTCGACGTTATGAGTATGAGGAAAAGTTTCTTGTTTTGGTATATATCTACCAGCATCCAACCGTTGTTGAAGTTGTTTTAGGACACCCTGTATATGTTGGAGGGGAGGGGGACGAGCATGAGTGCATGTAAAACTCATATAAGGTCTTAGATTTATACTGCCCACCTTAATTTATAAATATACAGCTTCTGTCCACCCGGTCTAAAATTTCTGGCGCCGCCCCTGCACCTCGATGGTGTAATGATAACATCGTTACCTTGTGATTAGGGGGTCCCGGGTTCGATACCCGCTGGAGGCACATGGCACAGTGGTTCGGATCCCACTTTAAACTGCAGGTTCAATCTCGAGAAGCATTTCTGTGCGTAAAATGGACTTAAAACCACAACCCAATCAATCAATTTTACAACTTATTTTCCTTCAAGTCGTTCGGCGCCCAGGGCAGACTCCCGCCACCCTCTAGCTACGGTACTGAAGACTAAAAGATAAGACTAAAAAAGAAGGTATTGCGAGCGAAGCGATCAAGAAAATTTTGCGAATAGTATTTTTATTTGCATAAAATTTCAAGTTGTGGGCGGTAATTGCAGGTAAACTTGGCCGTCAATGTTTGCCCCCCTTGTACCCCCAAGAACTCATTTCCGTCCAAGGTTGGGGGGACAATGCCTCCCCTGCCCCCTGAGGTTGCGCCATTGCAGCTGCGTTCACGCTGAATCTTTCGTTGCTGGGTCACTTGATGTCGATATATAAACTCAAGGTCGACAGATTTATAGGCCGCGTGGGTGCTGAAGGGAAACGTGTGAACTGCTGAAATGACACCTATGATGTAAGCGCACTCATTTTGAGAGGAGTGTTTGGGATTGATTACGTCAGGTGAAATTATTTCATCACCTTAACCTGATGTGAGCGTAGGAAGTATCCACTAGGAATGAAGTTAATGGCAAGCCCAAACACACCTGTTGTGTGTGTGTGTACGTAGAGGTCGATTTGGCTGATTTGATGGTTTAAGACCACTTTATGCACAGTAAGGCTAATCGGGATTAAACCTACAGTTTATAACTATGATCTGCACCAATGTATGCCCCCACCGGGTATCGAACCAGGGACTTCTTGATTACAAGGGAACAACCATACCACTGACCCATCGGGGAAGCCGAATTAAATATCATGAGGATTCATAACATACCTAACTTACAGACCCTATTTCCAAGGTATCTCAACTACAATTTTGCATTAAACAACTCTGGGAATAATTGAATGCCGATGCTAAATTAAGATGTAACACAATTCAAACAAGTTTCACATGTAGCAGTTTGCTAGCTCCTTCCTTGCTCAATTCATTCAACTTAAATTGACAATTTGTACTAGGTGGTTAACCGTGGCGACAAAGTGAGGGAGTGATGGAAAATGTGGTAAACAAATAAGAGGAAATGAAATATTTCCACAGCATTTGTCTCACGTTACTGTGGAAACTTCAAGTTAACACCCGCTTAGACGCGGCAACAGAAAGCAACAGAACTTCTGTTATCTGCTTCTATTGAAATCAAACGGTGTAACGCCCACTACAGGGAAGCCCACGGAATTCCCATGCCAGAAGTTTGCATGTTATCTTAAAGGTTATCGCCCGCTGAGACGCCAGAAACGCGTCTGTTGCGTTCTGTTGCAGCGTTTAACGTCTCATGGTTGCGTGCACCAACGCAGATTATTTCGAAGTTCAGATGAAAGAGATCAATTTTAATCCACTCTAAATGAACTTGGTTTAAAGATTTGCATTGCATCAACGACAAACGACGTTCACGAGATTCCGTTCAACTGATCTGAGATTAATTTGTAAGGCTATACCAGATTGGTTGGCTAAAACAAATGACAATCAAGAACCCCATAGAGTAATGTGATGTGTTAAAGTATCAACATGTAGGAGAAGAAAATAATTCGGGCTGCAAACTTCTATGAATTTGAGAGATGTACTAATCAGCCTTGTCAATATGTACAAGGATGTAGTGGAGTGTAAAAAAATAATAATATTAAAAGAGAACTGACGGCACAACGCAAAACGAGAAGGAGAAAGCATGGAACCTTATTCTACGGGACTTTCATGCCTTACCAAATGCATACGATTTTGAGAGAACAGTGTACGCGGAACCTCGCCCGCTCAAATGAAGATATATTATTATTATTTCTATTATTACTGTACTGTAGTAAGTATTTTAATTTTTCATTTCTTAATTCTTATATATTTATATTGTCGTGTAGTGTAAATAGCCAGTAACAAGTATTTTCGTAAATTTATACAATCATATTTCCAACACCATGTAGCAATATCGTAAACATTGCTCTGTTCTAATTTACCTTGCACGTAATATATGACATGTATATATGTTTTGTGTTCTGGGATAGAAAGTACAGTATTTATAAACATTACGACTTCACACCACAGAACCGCAAATTATTATTATTATTTTGGCAGTTTTTAGTTCACATAGTTCTCGAATTATCAGCGTTGTACATCCAACATCTCTAGCACGCCCTCGATATCACTTTCCGCTCTTTTTATTTTAAAAAACAACTGCTTGCACAGTCGAAGCGTCAGTATCGTGAACCAGGATCACACACCAAAACGGTGGCGAATGGCCGATCAGAAGATAAACTCGTTTTGATGTTCCTAGATCGCGATCAAGTGTTGAACCGTCTTCGTGCAATGGAATTTTCCAGTGATCCTTTCCCGATCCGAGTTAAAAATTTGATCTTCGTTCGTGCACACAACCTATCAGTGGGCGTTAAGCTTAAGCCATGAATTACAACCAGCTACTTCCATAAACGAATCCGTTATCTTAGACGTTGAAAGGTAACGAGGGGTCTGACAGACCCGAGTGAAACTTAATTTGTCGACCATTTTGTGATACAAACTGCCATGGCAATCCCCTTGAATGTACCCTATTCTAGGTGCTTGCACTTTGGACGTGTTTCTACGCTCTCTCGTGTGCGTCTAAGTTGGCTTGGCGTCCCTCGGACTCACATTACCAATTGAGTTACATTTCTTGACACAAATACCACTGACTTTTATTCCATAGAAGTCCAGATTTGTTGAACTTTAAGTTTTGAAAGTGAAAGTAATTAAAAAATATTAACTAACTCTCTGCATTCCTAAAGCGGAAAGTGCGAGCGTCCCCTTGTAATCGAGGGATCCCGGGTTCGATACCTGATTGAGGCACATAATGGTTCGGATCACACTTTAAACTGTAGGCCCAGTCCCGGCTAGCCATACTGTGCATAGAGTGGACTTAAAACACAAACTCGAACTTAAACTCTAAAGTGGAAAGTTTATTGTCAAAGCAACCTAAACTTTTTATCCGTTCCTACAATCTGTAAGATTAATTCAGGTTTCTCCATTGTTACCAGTTTCCTTATAAGCATCTTATTTATTGCCATTCCATCTTCGCCTTGGCCTTTCTATAAGTTTCCTACAATTAGGTCTTCTCTCATTCGTGCTTTATGACCTGCCCACCGAAACCGTCTTTATTTAATAATTCAAATAACATCTGGTGATGAATATAGATTATCAAATTCATTATTTTTTACCCATCATAATTTTTCCTATTTCCGACATATCCTTAATGAAAAAGAGGAGGTCAACTGAGCAACACATGAACATTTAAAAATCCTTGGTGAGAACAGTTGTTTGGCAAAATGCACGACAAATAACGTTTTCATTCGTTTCAACCGGTGACACTGGCACAGTTCCTCTGTAAGACTTAATCCAACTCATTACTATGAGCAAGAAATTTCAATGGTGCACAATAACGTTTTGTGTGAACAAATCACACAGCATTTCACAGTGATAGTCGCTTCTGCGGCATACAAACATATTTTTTAGAAAATAATTTAAGCACAATATGTTTCAGGATAGTGTTTCAAATATTTACATTACATATATAGATTTTATAGACTGAGCCTTACACTTAACTTTTGTAGTCAACAGTCATAACTAATTGATATATTACCTACGTGTAAAACGTTCTGAGATGGATGTTCATTGTATGTTTTAAGTCCACTTTATCCTCATATTCGGCGTTTGTTGAAAGCTCTTTCTGTTTCAGTGTACATACTCTGCGTTTACAATAGACTTTCCCAGCTATATTATCTGTTTCGTATTCTTTCGTTATTCTAACAGGCTTCTGTTTACGTTTTCTGATTCGTGTCTTCCGCTCTTGCTGTTTTCTAGTTTCCCATTAATTCCAACCCCCTTCCTAACCCGTTGATAATTTTCTTCAAGACTCCTTGAACAAAATAGGCAAGGAAATCGTTAACTGGAATATCCTAATATAACAAAAGTCTGAATGGAATACATATACGTACCCTACATATTTTTTAAATATTTAAACAAGTATACACAATAATTCGATCAAGTGTTCTCGGGTTACCAGTCAGGTTAAATTGGAATTGGTTTCCAACGTTTCGAGGGCATACATTGGATAGCAATGCTAAGTTTTAGATTGGCACAGAATTTCCATAGTAAGGGGGATCGAACTTTGAAGTTCGGGGAGGGGGGCAATCAATATTTAGCGCTTTGGCATAAAATTCGTATGATGATCATTATTTAGACACCATACCATTTGATGATCGTATGGTATAAAGTGGATTTTACTCTGGATTATTCGCTAAGCGGCATTGCGGTGGGTGTCATAGACATCCGCCTCTCTTCCTTCTCTCCTAAATAAAACATCTGATGCATGAGAATGCAGTGAAGCAAAATAGAGCACAGACTACTAAATAAGAAATCCACGGGTAACTATTCGTTATTTTACGTTACTTTTCTGCCACTTTAGGATAATGAAGGTGAGAGAGATGGTTTGATACAGCATCAGGCACGGGGGCGCCACGAGCTCAGAGACAACAAAGTGGGTGCTGCAGAAGCAAAAAGAGAACAATTTGGAAGGATTAAGGGTCGCGGCACCGTGTGAAAATATTTACTTCTTATTAAATTAATATTATTGACAGTTTCTTAATTAATGCCCTAATTATTTTCTTGCTAGATTCGCTTGCAGTGCTTCGCACAGTGTACAACCGCGGATTGAAGAAAAGGGGTATAGAGCGCTGGAAGTCACCACAAAAAAAAAAAAACTAAAAAAAACTGTACAATTTTCACGGTTTACATTTTGTGATATTATATACGAAAAGATTACTGTAGTTTTTGTCTTACCATTTACTTGAAATTGTACCACTTTTCCACCCCATTTCTTAGTCATGCACCCTTTTCGTTTTTGGCGCCCATGAGCAAATGGAGAATAAGTTGGGAAAGAGTAAATAGCACGGCATCGTTTGAAAGTATTGACGCAAAATTAAATTAATGTAATATTCTTGAAAGTATGCAAATAAATAGATAACCCATAAAAAATTTCTCGCTCGCTTCGCTCGCATTTATCCCTGTTTGGGTCTTGATAATATGATTGTGAAGGATTATACTGTAGCTACATTACGATTTGATTTAATTTTTGTTTGTTTTCTTTCACTTTCGGCTGATCCCGACGATGAGAATGCGTGATGATATGATAAAATTGATGAAGGAACACTCACAAATAACACTCATGCCCAGCCCGAAATTCAAACCCGTGGTCTTTGGCGTCGAAGAGCGCTGTGCTAATCACTCGGCTGCTACATTGCCAGACACGACCAATATTCTTGGTGTTGATTGAATATTTTATTAAATTTCAGGTGATGATGCCACAGTTCATTAGGTGAATCACTTTCCAAAAATCCCCAAAAGTGCTTTCGCAACAGGAAAACGCGCCATCCCACAAATGGAGTGTCCTAAAGGCAAAATTGCACTAACTTTGCTTCGAATTTATTCCCCATCCAGCCTATTCACAGGACTTGTCCCGTGCGATTTCTTCCTGCAGGTGCACCATTTTAACGAAGTAGTTCTATTAAAAATACTACTGTATTGTCTGTTCCGTGTGCTGTCGTAATTGTACTAAATATACTACATACTAACGCATTGTAAAGAACCCGATACAACAGAAAAATATGTAATGTAAAATGTGCTTATCAAACTTGTGGCAGAAAGTGAATTTTACACGTGAGATACAATCCAGATTTTTTTTTTACTTTGAAATACTCTAAGCCTAAGAGGAGAATTTGTTGCAAGAGGCAGCAAATTCTATTTTCACTATCTACGGCTCTGTGTATGAAACGATAAGTGAATCAGTCATACGAACAAACAAGTTTTGGTTAACACAACTGCATCATGAATATTTGGTTTGTCCCACTGGTGTACGCAGGGTAGAGGTTGGGGGAGATGATGGTGCTGTAGCTCCACAATTACCTATGAATTTTTGAGAAAATTTGAAATTCTGAAATTTTGAGCAAATTCTTTTTTTTCAAATGAAACCAGTAAAAAACTCTGGAAAGGGCAAAATGATAAAAGCAAACTCCCCTTACAACGACCCCCCGATATTTGTCTTTGAACAACTTTAAAAAAGAAGGCAAAAAAATAATTTATGAAATATTTTATATCCCATCTTCTCCCAGAACACAGTGAAGCAGCTATGTAATGTCTATCTTTACAATTCCGGTCGCTTCCGAAAAGCAAAATCATGCGTATGCAAGTGGTGTGCCCAGTTAGATTTTTCTATCTTATCATTAAGTTGTGGGCTTTTTAACACTGCATACACATAATTTAATTTATGACATTTCAAATTATCTAGCTAGCTTTCTGCGTGTCGAAAATATACATTTTAAGATATAACTATCGACCACTTGACAGGCTATTGCATCCAAATTAAAATCAGTTACTATATTTATTAAAATAATATTGGGGGGTTATGATGATCGAATTTAGTTATGAATTTTGGACTATAATCCTTATGCTTGCTGCCTTGAAATTCTTGATTTGGGGGACTGCGTTCAGGGCCTTGAGGGGGGTGGGCACCCCTGGTGGAGGGAATCATAGTCCCTCTTTGGCCCAGTAAAAATAATGTCTAAAGCAGGAAATGGTGGCAAAATGATGGCTAACGAAAGTCCTTGGTATGTCACTGTATGTAGAGTTCGGTAGAGTTTTATTTTTGAACCCACTTTATGCACATAAATGCTTTTCGGGACTGTGGACTTGCAGTTTAAAATGGAATCCGAACAACTTGTACCTCCACCTTGCATTAAACCCGGAGCCCTTTGATTACAAAGAGGTGGCATTACCACTACGCTACTCATCAAAGAAAAAAAACTGAAAGTCTTCCACAACTTTTCAAGACAGGAACTGTTCCATTTGGAACATAGAAGAGTAGGAGAAAGGTCTGTTCCTCTTTCTGATAGCGAAGGAAGTGTGATAATTAATTTGACATTTCTTAACATTTTGATGTTTTCCCCTCAAAAATAGGACGAGGACCTAATGATTTTTTATTTCAATGTGTTAGTACATACAGCGTCAGTCAAAATGATGTTCCCGATTTCAGTGTATATTTATTTCATTGTAATTATACGTAAATGACTGATATTACACACACAGATTGAAAAACTCAAAATGTTTTTCCTGGCGTATTCTAAATGTTCTCTGTGTGATCCACGTGTTACACGACAGACATCTAGTCTATAATCAAGTTCCTGCCACACCCTTCCTAGCATGTCAGGGTCCACGTCGGCTATGGCTGCAGTGATGCGCTCACGCAATTCCACCAATGTTGTAGCATTTTCTAATTGACTTGCCAGAAGACGGTTCAACCACAAATCTTGTTCGGAAATGCCGCTGAACGAGAAAACAGAACGCTTTCTGTTGTCCAGTGGTAGCCATTTTTCTCTCTGCTACTAAACTGCCTTCTGGTGGCCTACAGGGCAACTACGAGTCTTCAATAGAAAGAAAAAAAACTTTTTGAGATTGTATTCCATAAAAAAAATTACATATGCAAGAAAAGCTCATTACCTTTCGTATAAGAAATGAACGAAATCGGGAACATCATTTTGACTTACGCTGTATATTCAACTACAATATGGCATACCAAGTTTTACTCTTCTCTTTTGCTGCTTTGAGAAAAGTCTAATTATAAAGTTGCGGATTTCGCAATAATTTAATATTTAAAAGGTTATATCTACTATCAGCGTCAATATCCAAGCAAAGTGCTATTTCAGTGAGTGCTAATAGTAAGCTTCCATGCCGAGTAAAAAAAATTGTTGGGTTGTTTAACCAAGATATTAAGGACCGAAATAAGTAAAAATACAGTGGGAACCTGTATTTTGGGCCCTCTTTATTGCCTCATAACAATGGAAAACAACAATGCCCCATAAAAACAATTGAATATATACAAGCAAACAGTCTTACACTAACAACATATTTTTAAGAGGTATAGATAGAACCTCAGAATTGCATGTTTAAGGCCAGTGGTGGCGATTAGGTTCCAAAACCTGGGGGTGGAGCGGTGCAAGGAAAATTTACTTTCTCTTGGTAGACAAGGCTTAGCATTAAGAGGACATAGTGAGGAGGCAAAAAAAAAATGGGGAGCAACTATCCCTTAAAACGTCGCCACTGTTTAAGGTTGCCATTTTAATTAGAACGTGTAATCGGAAATTTTTTTACCACACGACTCCTATGTATGTTTCCAAGCATTAATATTGTGTGCCGGAACCATCTGAGTATGTGTGTTTGTCCATTTCTTCTCATCAGGCATCAAAACATCTGTGGTATCTGTGAGTGTTTCAACGAAGCTGTTATACATGCAAGTTCTCGAATATTTCTATCTGATTCGAACCAGAACACCACTAATGTGTCTTGTCCTCCCATGTTTGCAGCTCTTATAAAAGCCGAAACCCACCAAATTGTCCATATTCAGGCACTCGCAAGTGTTCAAAATTGTGATTGATTCATTGATCTCCTTTATTTTACTTCGCCTTTTGTGCCACTTTTGGCTAATTTGCGGAGATTGGGATGAGTGATGATATTATGAAATTGATGAATGGACACTGACAAACATCCATGCCCAGGCCGGGATTTGAACCCGGTACCCCTGGCCTCATAGCGCGATGTGATAAGAACTCCTCCACGAGGGGCGGCTGTTCAAAGATGCCTATCACAGCTTCCTCAGTCTTGTCATATATCGGCACGAAACAAAGGAAGTTTTCTCGAATATAGCTGGATAAAACAATTAACGCACAGTTCCCAACACATCTAATGTTTCGTCTCCCAATATGATCAAATGCTTACTCATTTGTCTACAGAGACGTGCCCAAGGAGGGTTGGTGGGGTCATAACCCCATTTGACAAAGTATTCCTTTTAAAAAAAGAACGTCAAAGACAGACAAATATGGCAAAATGAGAATTGACCACCAAAAATAGTATTCATAACCCCTCTCCTTCCCGAGAATTCTGGGGATACCACTCTTTATCTCGGACACATAATTTATAATGAACTCACCAGAAGTTTTTATCATTTCGTATTGGAGACTTAAGTAAGATGTTCTTCCTGCAGGTTTGTATATGATCCTTTGGGGTGTCGTCGCCTGCCTTCGCACCTAACCTTAACAAAGCCCTAATTTTCCATCCTTGTGACTTGGATCTTCAAGAATTTAGAAGATTGATTGAATTGCTTTATTTTACTTCGCATTTTGTGCCACTTTTGGCTATTTTGCGAATATGGCGATAAGTGACGATATGATGAAATTGATGAATGGACACTCAAAAACATCCATGCCCAGGCCGGGATTCGAAAGTGGAACCCCTGGCGTCGTAGCGCGATGTTGCAACATCCTCCATTTCGACACCAGTCGTCACAAAGTTAGTCCGGTACTCCTTTTGTCGGGAACATGAGACTCTTAGTAACTCATCAAGGCTTGCTGGGTAACAAGTTAAAAAAAAGCCAATATCTGAAATATCAGCATCTGTTGTAGGTTCACACATGCATATGCATTTTTTTTATTATATAAGGTTACAAACCGCATACACGGAATTTGGTCCGGGCACAACTAAATCATCACTGAGAACTTCGTTTTTCAGTTGATTTGTGCAGTTTTCTCGACCTTAACTAGTAGCACTACACTGAGGCTCCGGAAGTTCCGCTGTCGTCATTGTCTTCATCTTTGAGCCCGAACTGGAACTAGAAGTATACTTCGTTACTTTTCATTTTCAAATCACTAGATCTTATGAAGCCACCAATGGACACTGACTGATCACTGTATGTGTTGTCACACTTACCTCTGAAGTCTCATTAAAAGATTCTATTGTACAGATCAACCGGGAAATTGAATATTATTATATTCTAGAACGTTCCGCAGGAAAATGATTCAATAATATTGCCAGTAGTAGTTCGACTCCTTCTCTTGTATCCCTCTCGCGCTTTCCAGAGATTAAAAATTACAACGTATCGTTCTACTTGTGGCGCTACCTTTGTTGTGCAGCTTTCAAATGCTGACAAGTCTTTCCATAGTGCTAAAGTTCGCTGCGACAACACCGAAAACGCAGAAAAAGTTTACGTGCAATATTATGAACAACAGGGTTATAGAACATTCTTCGTCTTGCCTTGATAATTATTTCTCTCTTTAAGTCATCGTCCCATTATTCAAGAAGACAAAAACCTATTTTTTTTCTAAAGTAAATTGAAAAGTTTCCTATCCCCACCTCGGATACGTGCTATTAACAATAAGAGGGTTATAGAACATTCTCTGTCTTGTTTCGATAATCATAACTTTCAAATTATGATCACATTATTCAAGAAACTAATAGCCTCATTTTATCTAGTGTAAACACAATTTTTTGGGGGGGGCTCAAGCCACCAAAGCCCCCCCCCCCTCCTGGATACGTGCCTGATGTCAGATTAAGATCGATGACTTGCCTGTTGTATGCAGTAATACCGATCTCACTTCAAAACCTTTCTACGCTGAATATGACATGGTTTAACAAGTTGAACAAGGGGTGATAAAGCACCCTTCCCCACCTCCTGGCGGCGCCCCTGATTCTAAGTAAACCCAAACTCATACACGAAAATAGCTATCGAACTACTAACACCGAAAACGTTACCAACTGTATATTGCCAAGTTCATACTTAATGCCAATCTTACATACCTACAAGTTTCTTGTGAACAATTTAATAAGTGTAAAATATCAGCACTATGCCACGAAAATTTGAGTTTCTGTTGTCTCGGCACGGTGAGGTTGTCAGTTTCGGAATGGTGTCCTCCCTTAATCCACAAAGCTGCATACTTTTGGGCAGGGAAATCTTATGACTGGACCATTAATGGACAAATGATTTCTCAATTGTGTCTGTTACATATGTAGTTAAGATATGGAATAATATATCCTTTCAATTCCATTTTTCTTTAAAGTGATAAAAATAATTTTCTTTTGCAGGGGGTAACATTTATTGTGGCGGTGAAATCACCGGCACCCTCTTCGCTTATTTCGCACACTGCTTAACTCATTTAATTAATAACCTTCCTAATATACCACTCATTTTCCTCTCTGTCTTAACACATTCCCCCCTCTCCGCAACCTTCGTTTCATTACTAACATAAAAAGTAAAGTGTTCCCCTGTGCTTTGCACCAAGCTATGAAAGCGTATACGGGGTGTGGAGTTAGGGCTCCACACTTTCCTGATCACGGCCGAAGGTGGGGTCGCCTTTATCTCCCAGAGTATCCTCCATGTCCCCACTTTATACGACGCTGAGCGGGCGCCAGAGCCGCTTGAACAGGTGGAAAAAATCCCGGGTCTCTCGCATGGTAGTCAGACGCTAGCTGAGCTACCGCGGTTTTCATTACTAACAATGCAGATGCCATTAATTTAATTCAATTACTAGCAAGTAAGTTCTTACAACCAAGTTCGTTTCTAGAACGCCGGAACAATCTTGGTCCACTATATTCATGAGACGTTAACTAGATTTAGCTTTAGCGCCTCGTATATACATATAATTGAAACCGTCAATAAAGAAGGAGGAAGAGGAAAAACGGGGGAACCGAAATTCCGCTGATCTGACGTCCTTGTTTATTTTAAAGGCACCAGTGCAATAAGCACCTACCCCTGAACTTATGCGGGTGGAGGTTGGGCGTCTTCAGGGGTTCCCCCTTTTTCTTTCCTTATCTGTTTATTACTGAGGGAAATGCAGGGCTTGAAGCTGAACTCTAGTTGTGGAAGTTGCTGCGGCGACCTATTGAAAGAATACGCTGCATTCTTTATGGAACCAAAACACAATTATAGTCCACCCCTTCCAAGGTCAAGTGGAAACAACCTGCATTTGTTTTCTAAGCATGTGAAGTCACGTAAGCGGTCACGAAGACAACGTGGGCGACCCAATGCTTTCCGAATCAAGTTATGTTTATTCCGTACTGAATGAGACAAACAATACCCAGTCTGTAAGCCACATCGAACCAACGAAAAGCGATGTAAAATAACTCATGCCACATAGAGGATATAGATATCTCACATATTTAATAATAATAATAATAATAATAATAATAATAATAATAATAATAATAATAATAATAGGTAAAATGTAAAGTTTCCCGCGCATAAAGCACCGTGCATGAGGCAAATTTAGTGGAGGTGGGAGCACATATTCTTGATCTCGGCCATTTTGGAGGTGATGTGTTCAGCACCACACTCCGGCCGCCCTTACTCCCAAGGATTACCCCAAGGTACTATTTTTTTTTTGAGTCAGGGTGAGCCTCAAATAATAATAACAATAATAATAAACGTCTGTTTGTAATGAACGACACAAACTACAACGAAACTTTGTATCAAGATACTTTGAGAGTTACTTACAGACATGTACTTGATTTTACATTCATTTTGGAAGACAATGTACGTTTCATAATTCCCGGGTCTGTTTGGTTATTCCTAGAACACCCTTGTTTATGAGATGGGGCCTAGTGTTGTGTAGGCCCCACCAGATCAAGACAAACATTGGAGGAGCAAGGGAGTTTGTGCTTTCTTCATAGCATTGCTAGCGACTTCAGCCCTGTAACGAATTCACAGCTCCCATAAACAAATGCGTGTGAAATAATGTGTAACTGTAACGATAAGTCAAGAATTCGCACGAAACCTAGTGGTGTGGAAAGATGGGTAAAGTAAGGTTGAACCGGCATTGTTTTATTTTTTTAGAAATAAGCTTGAAATGATAGTGTGGAAACAACAAAAAGAGAGGTTTGGCAGAAATATTGACCTGCTTTCCTGATGATACATACCACATTTCATTTAGCATAACAGAGGGCTTCCAGCCATTGGCTGTAACCGTCACTTGAACCTTACATCCATGCATATACGTATATGTAAGTAAATATATTTATACATATTCACTTCTTACCCATTTTTGACATTTGCAACGCTCTGTAGAAACTAAATATTCAGAGCTTAATCATCGAAACTCAAAAAACAATAGATGTACAATTTGCTAGTAAGCATTTTTTTGAGTGCATAGGTAAGGGAGGGGAGGGGAAGGGGAGCCGGAACAAAATAGAAAACTTACAACTCTGCTAAGATGGTAATTACTGTAAATTTAGAGCTTTTAGGCAGATTTTTTTACAGTCGCTGTATACCTTTGAGGACTAGAGTGATAATTAATTTGAGCAAAATTGGGTCAAGGCCTTCGATGGAGCGGGAGGAAATTGGATTTTCGCTACTTTGCACGATTACAAAATGTTGTAAGTTGAGAGATGTTTAGTTTTTCTTTCGGCGAAGTGACAAACTTGATTGATTGATTAATTTGGTGTTTTAAGTCCACTTTATGCACAATATGGCTAATCGATACTGGATCTACAGTATAAAGTGGGATCCAAACCATTATGTTCCTCTACTGGGTAGAAGTGGCGAACTTGTTTCAACATTACAGGCTTTAAACTTAATTTAACCTCTGGCGCAACTAGTCTAACCTCTGGCGATATCTTGAATTGTACAAAACATTGCCACAACGACAAAAACAGTGCTTTCATGTCGCACAAATATCTACACATTCAGTTGCTTGCTATAAGCGAGTGGTGTCAAAGCTACTATTTTAAACAGTGGATCTACAAGCTGATGGCCGATTTGCTGACTGGATTGGTTTTCGTAGACACACCCGCATAATGTCGTCCGAAGCTGTGCTTCAGGACAACTAAGGGCATTATTAAATGCCTCGATACCCATGGAGAACATGATAAGCTGCAACCCTAGCTCCTACTTGTTCAAACACAAATCTAGAACATATTTTAAAAACGAAGATTAATTGCTTCACAATGAAACTACTCGTTACGACCCTGTTGATTACAATTTTACAACTTTGTTCACTACAATGATAACAAACAATTGAGGATTTGAGGCATACAAGGGTGGAGGAGCGGCACCTCACGGTCGTACACATGCTTGACACATGCGTACATGAACATACTTTAGCCTACAAGAAAAATTGTCATTTAATCAACTTTTACCTCAAGTATGCATTTTGAATGCGATATTTAATGGGAATAAATTTTGACTATTCCTAAAAAAATATATTTCGGTCCTCCCTTTTCCTTCTATCTTTCTCGGCGACACTGTAATGTTGACAGAAGCTCTTTGATATTTTCAAAATAAAATGTTTCCTCTATTCGGAGGAACGTTGATTTCCATACCTTACTTTCTTCTGTTTTGTTATTTTACGTCCTTTTTCTACCTCTCTAGGTTAATCACAAGACAATGAGGATGGAGGATGAATTGATGAGACAGAAGACGGAAAAAGCACACATCGATTACCCAAGATTCGAACCTAGGATCAGTGTGTTAAAGTGCAATCACCCTCTTTGAAAGGTTGACCCCCCAGTCCCTGGTTTCTATCCGGCCCTCTGGATTACTTCCTGCTTTAATCCTTCAAATCCCTCCTTTCACCTCACCCTGGGTGCCAAGCGAGCAGATTATATTTGAGCCGGAAATACGAAAGGGGGGTTTCACATAACAATTTATATTTTTAGTCCCTGGTTCGTTACGCATGTACATCAAGTGAATAAACAACTGGTTTAAAATGGACAGTACTGTCGTTCTTAGAGTTAATTCAGCAAATCATAACATTTCTAGAAGGATTACGTATATTGTTTATTATACGTTGTTATATATATACATATTTACATATCGTTTCCATGTGTGTTTTGCATACACCAAATTAACAGAACTCTAAGGCCCGATTGTATAAAACAGTTGATCCTCGATTAGCCAGTAAAATTGATCTGCAGTCACGCTGAACTCTGATTTTTTGTTGTATAAAAGCTGAACTGAGATTAAGTCCCTGCGATCAAAGTCGACCCGCGATTTTCTCCGATCAGCAGACATTGACCGTAGTTCAGCTGTTGTAACATGGCTGTACTAACGAATATTTGCTTGTAAAATGTGTTGCAAGTGAACGTATGCGGCAAAACGGGAGAATCAATTCATAAAATCCTGTTTTCATAATAATAAAGAAGAAGCATGCACAACGAGGTGAACATTGATAAATATTTATCCATTTTTCTTTCTTTCCATATATCGTGTGTCATTGTTATTTACTGTTTGAAATACCATGTATTATTTTCTTGCAATTTGCCTTAAATTACTGCAAGAGCATATTGTAACATTGTATAATTGCACGATCAGAGAAAAGTAATTTGAGAACAATCGAGTGTTGATACAAACAGAATATATGACCTGCTTACGTTTTCGTGTTGATATCATTGTAAAACTTGCGTTGGGATGAAGAGGAAGTATAAAAATATTATCATTTCGCTTTACTGCATCCAGCAAAGTGTTATTGCAATTCCATTTTGTCCGCAGATTGGAACAGAGCATTTAACTTTGGCTGTAGTGTATATATCTACTGCTATATGAACCGAGCACGTCGCATTTTAGTTGGTAAAGCTTTCTGTCTTCCCCATATATAAACAACACATATTTTATTTGGAATATTATTTGTTTTGGACATAATTTACATCTGATAGGACAAATGCCATTGTTGGTTCAATATTTCTTTCCATTCGGGAAAACGCAAACACATTTTACATTTCACAACGTAGGTTACTCTAAGTGCAAGGAAAATTCCGTATACTACTTACAGGAACTAATGGTCCACCTGTAACACGTTATCGTGCAATCACAAAATAAATATAATAAACATCTCCTTACATGAACAATAGCTCCAAATCCGAGTATAAAAAAGTTGTTATATCTCTTTTTAGCATTAAAAAGAAATGATTTTTTTTTAAAAAAATTATATTTATGCAAGCATATTTTTCTCCCCCTTGCAACCGAGAACCGATAGTTGCTTTCGTTGTCAATGACAAATCATCCACGTGGAACTGGCACAAGTAATAAATGGCTGTTTAGTATCTAATTTACGTGATTTTACTAAATTTGCAACATGTTCGAATATTTACTACGTCCAGCACCTGAGATTTATTATTTATTCAAATATTAAATACATACAATTTCCGAAACAGACTTTAAAATGTTTGTTGTTCAGTGTTGGACAATTGGCAACATCACAGGCACACTAGCGACATGTCTGGATTTACCACGTTGCCAAACGTATTTCTTTGACCCAAGATCAGGATTTGATCTAAGATCGGCAAATCGACAATTAGCTTTATACAACATGGTAGAAGCTTGAACTTAGTTCACTCCCGGATCGTAGGTCAAATCTGATCTCCAGTTAGTGATGTTTATACAACCGGCCCTAAATCAACATAATTGCGCACCTATGGCTTACACCATCGGCACTTCCTTTACCGCAGAATTAGCATAACTATCTCTCGGGCCTACCCTCAGCTGAAATGATATTCCGTTCATTACAAATGCGTTTCATTACGCCTTTACTCTTTCTTTTGGGCATCAATTATTCAATACGGAAATATCCAAATATTCAAAACTTTTCTAAAGGGGACTGGGGACAGCAAACAGGTATTGGCTTAAACCAAATGCTACACTCTTATAATAATCTAGCCACCAAAAGTGGACTAAACTCGAGGAGACGTTCCTCGTCGTCGAAGGATGGGGAAACACTGTTTTCTATAAAAGCCCAACTGGCTTTTTTTCTAGTCGGGGTAAACGTCCGTGGACGTGGACCCCGTAGCGTTGGAAAATTCCACTGTAACGGTCTTTGGAAAGACATCTCCCCCACTGGGGTGATAGAAACAGGGGAATCTAATATCCAGTAAAGCACAATCAAAACACTGGGGTGATAGAAACAGGGGAATCTAATATCCAGTAAAGCAGAATCCAATAAGCACATACACTTACATCCAGTAAAAACATAAAAGTACAAACATGAAAAACATGACTTTACCCTACACCTTGCAGCTGGCCAGCAATTAATTAACATATTTCCAAAACCAGTAATGCTCAATCCGACCATTACAAGTGCTCTGAGGTTTTTTTTTGCCTTGACATTTATGTTACGAACATTTCATACAAAAGATACAAATAACAAGTACGTATAGGAGACAAGCAAGTTGCTTGAAGCAACAGAGGGTTTCGTACCAAAGCAACAAAATGCAAGGGATACAACACCTGGATCTTCTTTGCAATCTTCAAAATAGCATTCACTGCACATGAACGGTGCAACTAGACTATAGAAAAAACTAATCTTTCCGAGAGTCACCCAATCTACAGGCAACTGAGCTGCTTATTGCGTCTCCTCGGTGTGGAAGGTCACACTTGCTTCTTAACGTTCGTTTCGAACGACACTTGTTTCTTGGTTGCTTATTCCTCTGAAATCTGCTTTGGTCTGAATCTTCCTTAATGCATCAAAATATCGAAAATTTTAATGAGCACGTTTTAAGAACATGAAATGTCTCAACGACCAAACTCAAGAATTGGTAGAACTTTTGACTGTCTTCTAATCACCGCAAATAAACAAATATATTTCCATCAATTGATTGTAAATTGATTATGTACGAGTTAAACTAACTAACTAACTCTCTAGCCTTCTTAAACCAGAAGGTTCTTGGCTGCAGCAACACAGGCCTTCCATCTGTCCCTATCTTGAGCAAGATCTATATACTCTTTTCCATCCCTACCGATGTATTTTAGATTATGTACGAGTTACATGTAAATATATTTTGTAAACTTCAAGTTGGTATATTTCATTGATTGATTGATTGATTTGGTTTATTTTACTTCGCATTTCTGCCACTTTTGGATAGTCGCGAAGATGATGATGAGTGATGATTTGACGAAATTGATTAAGTGATACTCAGAAAGCATACTCATGGCCCTGGCGCTGACCACTCCGACGGTTAGTGTATTTCATTTTACATAGAACTTTAAATATTATTTTTCTTCCATATGCAGCAAGTTGTACCACAGTTATGTACGGAATTTGGCAACTTCGACATTACCGTTAACGAAACAAATAGTTGATGAAGGTACTATGAATAAAAGCGAACTATAAAGATCACATTTTATGTATTTTCCGTCCATAATTATAATACATGAATAAAGTTAACCCACAGTTTTAAATTTTCACATACAAATTTGATTCATTATTCGGGCTTGTGGATTACAGGATAACAGCAGTGTACGTAGAAATGCTCAAGCATAGGGTTATGGAAATCAGGTTGAAATTCTAAGTAAAGCATGCAGGTGCGAAAATCCCTCCACTTATTTCATGAGTTCATGATTCATGCTTATGTCACGTCGTACAGATGTAAAAATAAGTTAGAGCGGTGTAGCTAACTGCGAATGCTCTATGCTACGTGTACTAATCAGAAAGTAGTATATCAATAGTTGAACTTACATTGACAGACAAACAATTTTATCGACATATCAATCATCCCATAATACTAGACTTTAGACTACTTTCAATCCAATTTGCAATTATTTCTGAGCAATCGACAGGTATATGTTGTCAAATTGTTTACCCTAACTCACAAACAGACAAACCATTTGAGAACATTTTGCCGAGAGCAGTTGCCATAGGCATAACTTGGCGAGGGCAAGGGCGGGAAACCGCCCCCTTCCCCCAAATTCAGGTGTTGAGTGAAAGAGAGGTATATTCCATCCACAAAATGTCAGAGACAGAAAATAGTTCAGAACTCATGTTATTCGCCGCTGGGTGGGCACCGGGGCCACTTCCATCGTTAGAAAAGTTCCCGAATTTGAACCGGCCGGGGATCGAACCCGGGACTTTGAGTACGGTAGTCAGACGCGTTACCGACTTTTTTTTTCATTTTTTAAAAGGAATACCCCTACGCGGTGATATTCCCCGTCATTCACACTTTTTCAACTTTTACACTTTTCAATTTTTATAGTATTCTCAGTTTTTCACGTTTGGACAAACACAAATACCCATGCCTTTACCGGGACTCGAACCCGGAACCCCTGGCGTTGTAGCGCGCTCTGCTAACCACTCCGCCACGGAGGTCGACTGAGCCACCGCGGCCACTTACTATACTGCAGTAGATGAAACTAAATTCATGCAAACAACCTCACACCGTACTGCATACTTTGCATACCATGGCACGGAGTATTCAAAGGTCTGAAATTCTGGCCAAAGCACATGACCAGTTTTCTTGAAAAATATTATTATTTAATGAGGATACAGGTAAAAATGATGATAAATAATTCAGAATCATCCCTTCCCCTCCCCAGGTACACTTTGGACGTCATCGTACGAGGGTCACTATTTATATTTTGAGCCTTGGCAATACTGATTGAAGTTAGGCGCGATTTGACGTTTGCACGGAATCGTCTGGCATTATTGACCATAACGTACTTCAAATGTTTTGTCAATAGCTTCATTTGTGTTGTTTATGTTGCCTTGGAGATTGCGCGACAACAATAAAATGGAATTAACTCGTGAACATTTTCGTGCGATGATTTTTTACGATTTTCGACGTGGATTATCAAGACAAGAGTGCATCGATCAACTTACTTCCACATTTGGCGATGAAGCCCCATCCTTTGCCACTGTGAAACGCTGGTATAACGAATTTAATCGTGGCCGCCATTCGCTCACCGACGAGATTCGCGAAGGTCGTCCAAAATCAGTTGTTGTTCAAGAAAACATTGATGCTGTGCAAAACCTAATACTGCAAGATCGTCATGTGACATACTGTGAGATTGAGGCAACCATAGACATTAGTTCCACCAGCATATATAAAATATTACATGATCATTTAGCTGTGAGAAAGGTATGTTCTCGTTGGATCCCACACAATTTGACAAAAACTCAAAAAGACGCTCGCGTCAATTGGTGCAAACAAATGCTCAATAAATACAATCGTGGTGCTTCAAAAGACGTATATAAGATTGTAACAGGTGACGAATCATGGATATATGAGCCGGAACGTAAACAGCAGTCGACTGTATGGGTGTTTCAAGATGAACCCAATCCAACAAAAGTTGTTCACGCTCGAAGCACATCGAAACCTCTCTCTCTCTCTCTCTCTCTCTCTCTCTCTCAGGAAAAAAGAAAGAAAGAAATGGTCGCCTGTTTTTTCGGGAAAACTGGTCATGTGGCAACTGTGCCTTTAGAGGAACGTAGAACGGTCAACTCTGAATGGTAAACAACAATTTGTTTGCCAGAGGTCTTCGGTCAAATACGGAAAACAAACAAACGCCGTCGGATCATTCTTCATCAAGACAATGCCAGCTGTCACACATCTCGTCTAACAACCGACTTTATGAACAGTCAAAAAATCGAATTGATGGGTCATCCGCCGTACAGTCCTGATTTGGCACCCAATGACTTCTTCTTGTTCCCGAATGTCAAGAATAAATTGCGTGGACAACGATTTTCGTCGGCGGAAGACGCCGTTAATGCGTTCAAAATCCATATTATGGAGGTGTCTCAAGAAGATTGGAAAAATTGCTTTGACAAATGGTTCGAACGAATGCAAAAGTGTATTGACCATAAAGGAGAATACTTCGAAAAACAATATAGCAGTTTTCAATGCCAAATTCCTGTTTTTTCAATGTTAGGCTCAAAATATAAATAGTGACCCTCGTAGATACATGGTTGAGCTCTGATTCTTATTCTTTAAAAAAATGGCAGAAATACAAAGAGCGAACTATCGCGCCCTCTCACAGAAAAGACTACAAAATTTAGAAAAGAGAACTACATTGGTTAAATGTCCAATTTATAAAGTAGGTATTGTCCAGGTTTTCAGGGCTTTGGAAATACTGTGTGGTCCTTACGGCATGGAGGAAGTCCTGCTCTTCACGTCCACCGGGAATGACATGAAACCGTGGAAGATATATGCGTGTGAAAATTTCCATACAAGTCATTAGTTCTCTCCGGCTGAAGTGCTGGGACGTACAGAGTGGATGTCGGAAAGTCAAGGAATCTGAAAAGTTTCATTCTTTGTGACGTATAAATTATCTTGTTAAGTTGTTGTTCTAACCTCACTTTATGCACTAATAGGATGATCGGGACTCGACCTACAGATTAAAGTGGGATCCGAATCACTATGGGCCTCCACCAGGTATCGAACCTGGGTCCCTTGATTACAGTTTAAAGAATATTGACAACAATTGTATCTGTAAATTCCCACGTGAATAACCAGATGTTACTTTAAATATCAAAAAAATTAAATTGAATACTTAAATGCGGACAGTTTGCTATATATTAAATAATTCTGGCATCAGCGAATGTGCATGATCATCATCTATTCACTGTTGCTATTTAACATATCTATCAAATTACACGTTCGTAGCTTTAATTGAGTCCAAGATATTTAAGTATAAGAATATTTTCATTGTTGACTTTCGATTCATTGCCTCCCATAAACAGACGAATACTCACATTCAGATACTTTATACCGCTCCATGCTAGTATTTGATAGTTCTACCCATCTACGCTTCTATTTTATGGTTTTTGACTGTCTATCCAATTATTTCGTGAATGACTACAACAATCAAATGAAAGACCCAATAAAGATTTTTAATAACGCGTCCGGTTGGTTTGACAAATTTCTATTTATAGCTCGAACCGTGTCGTTCACGTCACCACTTTAAAATTCAGGGTGATTCGAAAGTCGAGAAACACCCATATAATTTCTACAGATATTATAAACAGTGAATGCAATCACGTGCACTATATAGGAGTCTATGTGACCATTCCATACTTTCTTCTCCTGTTTTGTTATTTTACGATATTTTTCTACCTCTCTAGGTTAATCGCAACACAATGAAAATGAATTGATGAAAGTAGATAGAAAGTTTTTTCTTATTTTTTTTTCAAATGGGAATAGTCAAATGACATATCAAATTCATGTAAAATTTTCTGAAAAATTGAATGGTGAAATCCGGTTTTAAGATATCTGTATTACTTTCGAAATTACGCTGTCAAAAAGTACCGACGTATAAACAGGCAAAAACATGGAACTACCCAATTTCATGACAACGCATAACGTTAAACCAATCAAATCATTACCATTATGTCTTGGACTAAAGAGTGCACCAAGAATACCCGCACCAACTTCAAATCCGCTTATTTTTTTTAAATGGCAATGTGTCATACCAAAAGAACGTGAAATTTTCTGAAATATCACATTTTGAAATCCTTTTTAAGGGATTTTTATTCGTTTTTTAGTGTCTGCATAATATAAAATTACGTACTTAATCTGGTTCTCCTGAACTTGAAAACTGTCAAAGATGTTTGATGTGTTACTTACCCCTATTCCCATTTGAAAAAGGTTAAATCAAATATGGCGAATCCAATATGGCGGACGGGGTATCTAACATGCCTCAGAGATGAAACACTTTATCTACTAATACCTCATATGGCTACATTAATGGTCCATGTTTCAACTCGAGCAGAAAATGTAAATTTTCAATAAATCTTCAAAAAAAGCTAACTTCGAGTCTTTATATCGAAAATTAACAGACTATAACTGGGTAAATCTATGCAATATTGAGGATGTCAGTACACTAACTAGTACTTTTTATGATATTTTATATAATATTTTGAATGACTGCGTACCACTGAAACGCATCAAGGTACCTAAATATCCTGTGTGGTTCAATGGTGACATTATTAGGAAAATATAGTCAAAATTATATAATTACAAAAAGTGGGAAAAGGTCATTGCAACGCAGAGTATCATGAAGGGAAATACAAGAATCTTAGGAAAGAGATAAAGAAAGGGCTATCAGCAGCGTACAGAGTGTACATCTGTGAGACGGAGGAAAACATAAGGATAGATGTAAATAATGTATGGGCTTATATTAGAACTAAAAAGAGGGGCTCAGGTAGTAATATTTTTGAATACAACAATGAAATCTTACACAATGGGCACGATATTGTAAATGCACTTACTACCTATTTCCTATCGGTGTACAAAAATGCTTCACAGTACTCTATAGTTGAATCAGATAAGTGCGAAACCGGAGTGCATTCTCAACTCGATATATCGCATATCGAATTGAACGATATCGAGGAAGCAATTAAAATGTTGAAACCCAAAAAAGCAGCGAGGATGGACAACATTCCTCCCAATGTGGTCAAGGGTGCGCTGAACCGCTAATAAAACCATTGAGTATAATATTCAATAACATTTCAGAACATCACAACTTCCCATCAAAATGGAAAATCACTAAAGTTAATCCCTTCCCAAAAAAAGGCAAATGCAAAGAACGTTGATTGCTTTAGGCCAGTGTAAATTCTCTCAGTTTTTTTGCAAAGTGTTTGAACAAATACTGTACGAGAGAATAATGGCCAACGTACGACCGACTATATCTCCCATGTAACATGGTTTTATATCGCGGAGGTCGACAATCCCAAACCTTGCCGAATTTGCCCATTTTGTAGCTTATGAATTAGACGAAAGGAGACAGGTAGATGTATTCTATGCTGAACTGACCAAGGCGTTGGATTTGGTAAATCATGACATTTTACTTCAGAAGCTATCGTATTTTAATATTTCTGAAAAAGTAATTATGATGCTAAAATCTTACCTAAAGGACTGAAAGCAATTTGTCAATTATAGAGGATACATATCTCGGGAATACCCTACGTCTTCTGGGGTGCCGCAGGGATCCAATTTGGGCCCACTCATTTTCTTACTCTTCATTAATGACCTCCCGAAAATTATTACGAAATCACGTTGACTTATATTTGCTGACGATGTAAAAATAATTAGAACAATTTGCTCTGACGAAGACAGCCTTGACTTGCAGGCAGACGTAAATAGATTACTACAATGGAGCGAAAATAATAGACTTTCATTTAATCTTGATACATGTCAGGTAATGTCTATAACAAACGCTGAAATAAAAAGAAACTTCTAGTATCAGATGGGAGGAAAACAAATAGCTAAGGTCACTAAATTGCACGTTATATAAAATTACAAATAACAAAATAGATTCTATGGGATTAGTATCTGCATTACTATATCATGTACCTCAAATGAGAACCAGACCGAAACCCGGGTTGTTTCATGTACCAAAATCTAGAACAAATTATGTAAAGATGTCTCCGATGTGGAAATGGGTAAAATTTATAATGAAGTAGTAGCAAATGATCCGAGCGTTGATATAAACAGTCTGTCATTTCAATCATTCAAAAGAGTCCTACTGGCTCATTGGGGAAAGGGGTGAGGGGTTCGTCTGTATAGGAATTAGTGAAACAATTTATGTTATGCACAGATATATGTAATGCACATATATAATGCACAAAATGTATGTATGTCTCAATGGAACAATGTTCAGTGGCATAATTTGTTAAATAAATAAATAAATATATAATATCTGGAGAAAATACAGGGTGCGGCACTTAAAACCAGCCCGTCCCTCCATAAGATATCATTAGAGCGGGCTGGTTTTACGTGCCGCACCCTGTATATGGGTGGTTTCCGACTTTTGGATTGGATTGGACATAATTTATACAGAGATTGTTTAGAATTTTCTTTGTCTTTAAATTGTGTTTATTTTTGCGGATGTAGCGTCAACAGATTCTGTGATATGGATGTCTCACCTCGCATGGACTCTTGTCCCTCACGGCCAAACAGACGGACGGTTCGATAGAGATGTGTTTACCTACTATCTGTTAGGTCTATCAGATTTTTGAATTTGTAGCTTTGGGACACTGATCGTTCATACGGGCTGATGGACTTGGACAGAAACACTTTACACATTCGCTAATCATTTTCCTAAAAGGAATGTAAAATAACCCAAAAATATAATATAAAAATAATATGGCAATAAATATCGTGTTTAGTAACTTTACAGAAAATCATGAAAAATAAAGTGGGATATTACACAGCCTTTACACAGTCAGAACTATATTTTTCAATATATATTAAACATAGCTTGTTTATTGTGATAAATGTGAGGTAAAAGGTACAGGGGTAAAGTTCCCCGTGCAGATACCACCGTGCCATAAAGGCATATTTAGGATTTAGGGGATATAGGTATAGGACCCCTCATATTCTCGAACTCGATCTCAGCCTTTCGGAGGTGATGTGATCAGCAGCACGCTGCCGCCGCCTTTACCCCTCAGGGTTGGCCTCAGGTAGCAATAGATTTGAGACTGTGTGAGCCCAGATCCGCTTTATGCCGGGACAAGGCCGGAAAAAATTCCGAATGTATATCAGGCCCCACCCGGAAATCGAACTCAGGTCTCCCGCTTGGCAGTTAGACGTCCTGAGGAAAATAACTTCCATTAATTTTTTATCACGTCATTCGTAGCATATATTTTGTAATATCAACTTTATAATAAAAGATGTATGTAATTCGACGTTCACAAGATGGGACGTTTGACTTCCAATATATCTACATCACACGATGCAGTTCAAAATGATTCCAGCAAAGGAACTCAAGGTCGAAATGGAGCAGTGGACATGCTGTGAGCAACTTCCACAAATGTTTTCTGGGGCTGCTGTGTTTTTATCAACAACGAAACACAAGACATACGGTTCCAAGCATGTGTGTGGGTATCACGAGTCGAGGCATTGAAATCTGAACTTGCAACCTGTCACGTTTCTCCTTTCCTTCTCAAGTCACAAGGCAGCTGATTCCGATATGCTTACGTCACGGGGAACGACCTACGTTTTTTTTCATTCTCTTCTGCTGGAAGGTTTTTGGAAACTATGAATGAAGTTAATGAGAAGCGGAAAATTGAAGGATCTTTTTTTGTGATTGAGTGCTTGTTTATTTACTCATCATTGCTTGTATGCACAATTAGCTGAATTGATTGATTGATTGATTGATTTGGTGTTTTAAGTCCACTTTATGCACAGTTAGGCTAATCGGGACTGGATCTACAGTTTTAAGTTTGATCCGAACCACTATGTGCCACCACCGGGTATCGAACCCGAGACCCCTTGATGACAAGGCGACGACTCTGCCACTGCGTCATGGAGAAGGCCTCGCAATTAACTGAACAGCGACGAGAGGATAACGGTGTATAAAAAGTGCAAATGAAGGACAGGGAATAAAGCGTCAGCGGCACTATCTCGGCAGTCGCCTGAATAGACTCAACAAGACAACGATAACTCTTTAGGCTGTCGTGAGATGTGAATCAGTGACCACCCAAATGTAAATATACGTATATCCTTTACCGAGAAAAATGTAAAACGTAATACAACTGATAGCGAGTGGTTGAAGCTGCAATCAAGGGTCCCCGGGACCGATTCCACATTACACTGTAATTCCAAACATGATTAAAAATATATGCTAACTAACTTACTCTATTTTATTTCCACATACACTGGGGAATTTACGTAGGGGCTTCGCCGATAGGACGTTGATCTTGTAAATATAGGTTCCAGGATTTGATTTCTTATGGGGTCACGTTTCAAGTTGGCTTGTCGCACTTTGAATTTGTGGCTCCAGTTCGATAAAGTGGACTTAAGCTTCCGCTCGATTCGGTCAAAAATAATATGAAATACTGGCAAAATACATCTGCAAGAGTGAAAAAGCAGCATTAGGCTTCTTACTAATTTTCTGGAAGAGCCATTGAATTCATGGCAGAAACAGACGTTATTTACTTTCGTTCACATTAAGACGATCCAATTTTATGATGTTATTTATCTAAATTTAATTTTCCTTCGATTTCTTTCACAGTTTTACGTCAACCATAAGACTTTACGTTATTTTACAGAATGAAATATTCAATGTTTGTTTCGTATGCTCAGAATATAGCATAAAAATTTGGAGCTTACCTCATGGGGGGGGGGGGGGGTGGAGCAGAATATTTTCTTTTTTGCAGCTCGTAGAAATATCATCCAGGACTATTTTGATAAATAGGTGTTACATTTGCAAAATCATAAAATTACTGATTACTTTAGTCCTCGGGTTTCAGGAGGTTAACAAAAGTACCATTTTCTCGTGAATCTCCATAAACCTAAAAAGATTGGGAGCAAGTGTATCCTTTACCCCTGCTAAGTTACGCCTACGGTTGCTGCGCATAAATGCGTCGCTGAAAACCCTTAACAGTTTGAAGAATCAAGTACTCCTTCCTAGTAGGCTGGAACAATAATGAATACCTGCAGGGTACAGGTATCTGGATAACTTAGTGGTAGCAACTGTCGTCTTTGACTGTCTCTAAGTTATCGAGCAACTGGGCAACAATATTAAACGTACCATGGCATTGTTACATTCAAAAAGGCATATGTGAAAAAATATAAATTCTATTCATATTTTTACATCACATAAATTGGTATTGAATTTAATTGATAGTATTTATGTGCAGAGAATGTTCTGAGAAGGTTCAAATTCGATAACCCCCTTAAACACACCAGTACCTTCAACAAAACGATTTTTCTAGTATTGTTCTAATTATTTTTGGGACAGAACTTGCATAATATATAGGCTGTGTCCTAGAGAACAGTAAGTTTACAGTCAAGAAACAAAGATCAAAATAGGTATTAACGTTGTTCTTCCCTCGTTTTTTAGTCTGTGGTTTTACTCCCTACACATCGCAGTAATTAAGTACGAAAAGAAGTTTCTTCACTTCAACTGAATATTAATCTTTTCTCGCTATCGATGTTGAATCAAGGAGTAATAAGTGGGAAAAATAACTAAACAACATTTATTTACCCGTGATAGGGCCTCTCTAACTTTACACTTTTAACGGACGTCTTTTTAGCTCATGACTTCCTTCTGACACACACACTAACATTAAGGCGCACGACACACAATATAACCTATCCTAACAAAACATTTCCAAACCAATTACACACTTATTTGACTTTGTATCTGTATTCATAAATATTATTAATGTTGAACACTAACACACATTTACCTTGTACTATTATTAACGTTTATTTTAATCTTACTTATCTCCTCGTAGAATGCTGTAAAACCAACGTTGTTCAGGAAAATCGAACAAATTTGGTTCTTCATGCCAATGTCGCAGTGAGTTACTGTAAACAAAAAAATAAGGAAAATAAAGGATGAATCAAAAAGGGAATCCGTAAAAGAAAAATCGCGGAACTCACGCCCTGAGTTAATTTTAAGGTACCAGGGCATAAGAAAATACCTCCGAAAGTATCTTTTCCCTTCCGATAATTCTAAACCCATGAAAATACTCGGTCATCTGTAAAAGTAAAAGTTGAGCAATGTTCCACAACCTTCTTGTCCTCGCAGAATACCATAAATTATCCAGTACTGAACACGTCACATCATAAAATTTATTTATCTAAAAAAAATACATTACGGCACTGTTGATATAAATTAAAAGTTTAGGAATGAGTTACAATATAATCAGTTAAAAATACTACTACTACTACTAATAATAATAATAATAATAATACAATTCACTGCACTCATAGGTACTTTTGGTATCATTATTATTATTATTATTATTACTATTGAAACGATTCATGCAGCTGATTATATGGATCCGAAACGCCTGTAGAGATTATGTATGTGTAATAACAAACTGACCCTTGCCATCAAGGGGCGTCTTATTTAAGTCATGACAATGACAGAGCGAAAAATACAAACATAAGAAAACAAATTTGTAAGGTAAAAAGTAAAGTGTTTCCCTGTGCATTGCACCATGCCATGAAGGAGTAAAGTGGGCGTGGAGTTTGGACCCTACACTTTCTTGATCACGGTCGAAGGTGGGGGTGAAGTGATCAGCACCACGTCCATGGCCACCTTCTTTCGCCAAAAGTTTTCTCCAGGTGCCCATTTTATACGACGCTGGGTGGGCACCAGAACCGCTTGACCAGGTGGAAAATATACCGGTTCTCCCCCGCTGGGGATCGAACTCGGGTCTCTGGCATGGTAGTCGGATTAAATAATTTACATTCAATTTGTTACTACAGACAAAAGTTCGCAGCACACCCGTGACCTTGTGGAGGAACACCGGTTACGAAACATAGATTTAGATAGAGGGCAATGGCGCCAAATAATTAGAATTAAAAGTATTTCAGAAATCGAATTCCAGAAAGCTGTGGGGTAAAAAGTGACCTTCAGCCAGACACTGTCTCAACCTCTCCTGACGAGCGCCGATACACCTTAAATATCTTGGCCTTTGACCGGGAGGTGATTCTCCGGTACCCACAAGGTCTACTCGGAAAGAAATCGTGTGTATGCGCTCCCCCTCTCACCGCACCAACACCCGAAACCTCCCGCCTTACTCCACTTCCCCCCGGGTACCGACAAGGGCGATAAAACCAGAGCGTGTGGGTGTGTAACGCGGACGCGATTTTTCTGCCACCTGGTGTGGAAAATAGTAAGCTCATCCCACACGTTGAATTGAAATTTGCCACCCTATGGGGACAGGTGAAAAACAAATTTTCCCAAGTAAGGATGCTATCCATCAGGTTCTTCCATGTACTTCCTATTAGGTAATTCCGATATCGTTCCTCAAAAATTCAAGGGTAGTGATCCGAGGCTTCTAAATGTATTTTCGTAACGATTTCCTTGTGGGGACCGGATTTTGGTCCCCACAAGTCGGTGTGGTCCCCATAAGGTGGATTCACAACTGACGAGTGTCCCCATAAGGTAGCATCTGCAAAAGCACACACACACACACACACACACACACACACACACACACACACACACATATATATATATATATTAGGGTCTGGCCACTCCCTCAAAGAAATCCTGCGTACTGGCCTGGTCTACGTCAATGACAGATATGCAAGCATACTTTTATTTATATTTAACCCAATGAAAGGAATGTGGAAGATTTTAAAAGAAATAAGAAAGAGCGGAACTACTGTTGCTCTACTATAAAAATTGTTGCCCTTCGAGGAAGAAAAATAAGAAGGATTTACTCCAGCACCTTAACACAGTGTCCCACGAGTCTCTCTTGACTAATACTGTCAAGTGTGAAGAATAAAATTTTCCGCTTGTTTACGTCTAACGTTGCGCAGATTTGGTAGTTCGCAAACGGTGTAATTACTTCGTGTTACCTTACGCAACAGCAAATACATTTCATAAGACTGTTCTGAACACCAGACTTGCGTCAGTAAACAAGCATTTCGTCTGTTGCAGTATCACAGGAAAAGAACATCGTCCTGCAATATTCAAGCCTCTAGATATTTTTCATTAATAATGTCTAATCACAATAATAAGTTAGAAGAAATAACTCGCATTTTCACAACTACCAATATTCTCGTTTTTCTTCATCACTTCGAAAATTATTTCTCGAGGATATCTGCTATACTACAAGAAAGCAATCCAAAATTAAAGTAAAAGTTCAACCACATGTATACCCAACTTCATTTACAATATTGGAGAGACAGAATACTTAAAAATTGTTGTTTCAATCGAAAGTAAGGGCGTGATGTAGTGGTTAGAGTTCTTGAAAGCATTGATTGTGGTCCCAGGTTCGATCCTCTTTAGGAGGTGTTCTTCTTTTAATTCTCCTTTTATTACAAACAAGAGCATGGTAACATTAATTGTAATAGCAGTGTATAGTAGCTACATTGTTCTGCTAATGGAATTTATAAAAAATAAACAAATAAATGAATTGACACACGTTCAAAGGGATATTTTCATGTATAAGATCGTGAATTATAATACTTTAACGATAATTGTGTACTGCTTCAAAGACATTGACAAATATTAATGAAATAACTATTTATATTTGTGGCAATTCAGGACATACTAATTTTACCCCTTTTCCCACTCGAGTTCAATGCAAGGATACCTCCGCAAATATCGAATGAAAAGTTCTCATCATGTGCAATTCTCCATTAAATGTTTCCTCCGAGTCGTACTACCTTCGTTTTCTTTGTTACAAACAAGTATTGTTTACGCATTACATGTAGGAGAGTTGCATCTACATTTCACATTGGTCAGCTCCTTTTACTTACTTTCAGAAGCGAAAGCTTGTAGTGTAGTGTTTAACGTTCAGGACTGTCAATCTGATGGTCGTAGGTTCAAACCCTTCCGGTGGCAGAACATTTTCGTAAGTTTTAGACCTATCCCATTGTGTTCATTGTTCACCCCGTGTGAAACGGAATGATTCAGTTTGGAATTAACGATGTGGGGAGGGGAAATATTAAATTACAAAATCTCCATTTCAACGAACCGAGAATTGGACAAAAATTGGATAATTCTTATAAATATTAAAATTACATTCATGTTTTTAGTGGTATAATCGCAGGTAAAATCGAAGATCCTACATGGAAGATTTTACCTTGTTCTGAACTAAGCCAAAAGGCATTTCGCACCGATTTAATACATTCTCCAATACATTTCAAAATGTTATTGAATGTTTCATGTCGATAATTTGACCAATGCATCAATTCTTGACGCTGAGACGATATTTTCTGCAACTACCTCTTCTCTTCAGTCCCTTCTGTTCTTCTCTTCTCCTTCTCCTTCTTCTCTCCCCTCCTTCTGCTCTGATTTTATCTCATATCTCCTTCCCTACTTTTCTCGCATCTTATCTCCATCCCACTCATCTCCACTCCTCGTATCTCCTTTCCTGTCTTAGATTTCCGACTCCACGCACTTTTCTCCTCTTCTTTTCGTTCTTCTCTTTTTCTCTCCTTTATTCTACTCTCCACTCTTCTCTCATCTCATTTTCCTTCTCTTTTCTCTCCTTTGCTCCATTTTCCTCATCTCTCCTAGAATATTTTTCCATTCTCCTCACTACATCTCCTCTCCTCGTCCATCCTCTCTTTCTTCTCTCCTCTACTTTTCCTCTTCTCCTCTCGCTTTCTCTTTCTCCTGTCATTTGTCACCTCTCGTTTTCTCTCACCTCTTCTCCTTTATGTAGACTCATCAGCGATGAAATGCTAGAAAGCCTATTATTTTTCTTTCAGAAAGAATTTTGTCACTTGCGATATAATATTGATATTTTTAATACTTTTTATACACTAATACTTGTTTTTATTTCTTTCGCGTATTTTATAAATATTTATTGTGCATGTGGCAACCCTGAAATTGAGCCTAACTCTACACGCAACCCACCAACACCTTGTGTAAATTGTGTTGCCTAGTTTAAAATGTCGTTGTCCTAAAACTTTTGAGAGACACTGTACAATGTACCTCCAATGAGGATCTAACCTGGTTTAATTTTTACACCACGTCATCGGGAAGGCCGGTAAAATAAGAAAAATATCACTAACTGCTGTCTATTAATTTTGTAGCAGACTGTACAGCCAACGGTATATATAATAATAGGCAAATTGTTAATCACTATTTTCATTCTTTAGTATTCTACATCCTATGTTGTTTTAAGGAATGGAATTATGCTGTTGTTTATTGGCCTTTTTATTATCTTTACATTGTTGAATATGATGACCAGTGATGTGTCGTACACTATAAGTTTACGTCTGCATGTGTTGTCTACACGTAATCTACGCATAGATTACATTGGGTTGTAGTTTACATAGACTACGTAGACAATCTAAAGTGCATCAAAATTAATTTTCAAGGCTTTCGTGAAAGGAAAGTAACATTTTCAACTATACTGGTTCCTAACGAACTGAAAAGAATCCTATTTACAACAGAATGTATCTTCTCTTCTATCATCAACTATGGAAGAAGATAAATAGTATGTAAAAAGAACAACAGATGGCAGTTGTGAGGCAAAATTAGTCTTTTCCCCATGAAACACTATAATATTTCCTATGTTAGGTTCTTTTCCTAGGTGAGAAATTGTTCGAATTTGGAAGGGAGCGTATGAAAAGTTCTCCTCACACATCAGCAACTGATACGCAGTATAATTTTCTTTTACTTCCACGGCGCCCTTTACTAAAGCCCCCTGCACACGGGGACAGTACTGGCCGCCAGTACTGGCGACTAGAAGTGTCAGCCAGTGAAATGGCCGGACAGTAGGCTTACACACGAGGACAGTAATGGCTTCCATTAGTGGCAGCCAGTAGCCAGTTTTTTTGTGTGGACGTGGTGAGTGCAACAGTCAGAGGATGTGTGAGAACATGGAGGAGGTTGATGAAGAGTTCGTGGAAGCTGTTGATGAGGCTGTAAGTGATATTGCACATTGTTTAAGTGAAGAGCTTCAAGAAATAGTAACCAAAAAGCGGGCGTACTGGGTTAAAGACTGGGTGTGTCGTAGAGATCAGCTGGGAGCTTCGGCTACAATACTGCCCGAACTTGCGGAGGAGGATCCTCTGGAATACAAGAGAATTATGAGAATGAGTGTGGGGCAATTTAACGAACTGTGTAATTTAATTGAACATAAAATATCAAAAACAGATACGCTAATGAGAAACGCAGTTCCTGCCCGTCCAAATCTAGAGGTTGCCTTACGATTTTTAGCTACTGGTGACAGTTACCAAACTCTAGCAATGATGTTTCGAATACTAGCCAACACCATTTCTAGTTTTATGCCAGAAGTACTTACAGCAATAACGACAGCATTACAACAACATATGAAGGTAAGATCTCACAATTATTGCTTGCTAACTTGTTAATTTATATTATAGGGTAGTAGAAAAATCAAGACTGGGCCTGTCTTTTGTAAAAGGTAAAAAAAAAAAGGTAAAGTGTTCCCCTGTGCTTAGCACCACGCCATGAAGGCGTATAGGGGGTGTGGGGGTAACGCCCCACACTTTCTTGATCCGGTCGTGAGTAGGGGTGATGTGATCAGCATCACGCCCTTGACCGCCTTTACCCCCCAGGGTTTCCCCCAGGTACCCATGTTATTCGACGCTGGGTAGGCGCCTGTCTTTTGTATCATTTAATAAACATTTGTAAAAAGAGTAGCAAATTCTTAGTAAGACTGGTGAGTTGAAAGTAAATAAGTGCAGAAATGTGCATATCTTTTAGGGGTTGTCACTCCCAACAACTATGCTAACCATAAAAGAGGTGATTCAAAAAAAATATCAATTTTCGTTAGTACAATTTATTATGAAATGTAATATTAATTGTAATGATTTGTAAAGTACACAGAACAAAATTTGTTTGTCAGGTAATGTCATTTCAATGTAAATGTCTGTAAACAAAATCTCCTTCAGCTATAAATTCGTTTTGAATACTATCGTCGTCATCAGAATTACCGACGTAGGACGAGGCTCCAGATAACATCGGGGAAGGTGAAGGTCGTGGGGATTCCAACAATTGCAATCTCTCTTTTGTTAGCATAGATTGAATTTTGTCTTGGCAAGTAAGTCGGTTCCTCATGGGAAGGTCCCTCAACTGAGCTGCAACATATTTTCCAAATACGTCAACCTCGTCGGGCTGGACTTTGTTTGAAGTTGACGGGCGACTCTCAGTTATTTTTTGTAATTTTGCAATCGCACCCTCAACTTTAGATAAGTTGCTTACACGCCGTTTTTTGGTATTATGTGTGTGAAAAGTAGGCACAACTGGGGGTTGTGATGAGTCCTCTTCAATCGATTTGTCGACATTCTGTTCACTGTCAACAGTTTGATTTTCAGATTCGCCAATTTCTTCATCCTTCCCATCATCTTTAGCGCTGGTAACTGGTGTAACCTGAAATTACAAGATAACCAATAATTTACCGAACTCACAACTCTCTATGTTTGTGTAAACGTGTTTGTACGCACTTGCAAATTTTAGTTTGTAACTAATATTTCCTTTTTAGGTTCCGCAAACATCCGAGGAATGGGTGGAAATACAACAAAATTTTGAAACAAAATGGCATTTTCCTCTATGTTGTGGTGCTATTGACGGAAAGCATGTGGCCATAAAACGTCCGCCTGGGAGTTGCTCTGAGTTTTACAACTACAAAGGAGGTTACAGCGTTATACTTTTGGCATTGGTAGATGCTGATTGTAAATTTATATACATAGATGTGGGAACCAATGGAAGAGCCAATGACGCAAGTGTATTCCGGTTGTCCTAGCTTAAATCAGCTATAGACAATAGTAAGCTAAATTTTCCTAATGACTACTTTATTTTGGGGGATGACGCGTTCCCTTTGTCACCGAACTTAATGAAGCCCTTTTCGAAAAGAAATTTGACATTATTGGAACGAATATTCAACTATCGTTTATCGCGTGCACGCAGAGTGGTGGAAAACGCGTTTGGTATAATGGCAGCAAGATTTAGAATCTTTGGAAAAGATATCGAAGTTGATTTAGAAACTCTAGATCTGATTGTACAATGTACATGTACTCTCCACAACTGGTTGCGAACAACGTCACCAGCAACGTACTTTGAAAGAGGATGGGTTGACTATGAAGACATTGACACAGGAGTTTTTCACCCCGGCCAGTGGCGTTCCAATGGGACAGAACTACCGTCATTGAGAGGAGCTCGCTCGACAAACACACATTCGAAAAGAGCTTCGGAAACAAGGAAGAAACTGGCTGAGTACTTCAGCGGAGAAGGACGAGTGTCTTGGCAGATGAAGGCTATTGGCATGTAATCAGTGGCACAGCAAATGCACTTAGGCCCTACATTGTTATTGACGAACTCTGTAAAAATCAAATGTTCTTAATATCTTACTAGTGTTATTGGTCAGTAAATCACAAAATTAGTTTAAAATGTTAATAGTTGATAACACTAACAAGATTGCAAAATGTTTTAAAACACAATGGGTCCGTAATCTTTTGATATAGTCTAGTATCTTATTAAATTACATATTCAGCTGATTGTTTGTTTTTAAATAGTTGTTATTATCCTTTTTCTCCTTATGTTTACAAATATGTTTGTTGATTCTGTTTCTATTTTGGCAACTAAGAAATTATATGACGTAACCTCTAGACAGGTGACAATTAATTGAATACCTATTTACCTTGGCACACAGTTTTGACCTAACATACTCTTACTTAAGGATTAAAAAATCAAACTTACCAAATTCGATGTTGACTTCCTCGTGATGACCACATCTCTCACGAAACTGTCGACTGCAGTGAACCATGGTAGTTTCGGTACGTAGACGTCGTCAGTGCCCGCTGCACTTGCTTCTGATTCACTCACTTTCAGGATTTCACCTCTGTATGTGGCCTTTATAGCCTTTATACGGGCTTTCAAAAAACTCAAGTCGGGAACTGCGACCCCTACTCCTATTAATTCACCCTTTAATTTTATCATTGAACTCTCCCTCTTTGCCTTGTTGGCATAATCAGAATGACGAACGTTCCATAGTAGTTCATAGTTTATGTAAGTTTCTAAAAATGTACCGATATTGTCCGCACTCCATTTTACACTAGCAGTTGGTTTTTTCTTCGCTTCTTCAGATTTTGAACACATTTCCGGTGTGAAATTTCGCAACGAAAGTAAATACGTAAAGTAAATACGAAAGTCATCACAAAAGTAGTTCTTCCCTCAACAGAGTCTAGCGCTCTACTGGCGGCCAGTACCTTTAAAGACACGTCCAATAATGGCTGCCACTAGGTCACGTGACCCTGTTACTGGCCCTCTGGCATCCACTAAACTCAAACATGTTTGAGTTTGGTGGCCGCCAGTAGCCTACTGGACGTTGAAGCGGAAGTACCCCTGCACACGGGGACAGTAGAGGGACAATTAGTAGCGGCCATTACTGGCTAGTACTACTGGCGGCCACTACTGTCCCCGTGTGCAGGGGGCATCACCTTTCGCCATGTTGTTTACATAGATTACGTCATCTACGTGTATAAAATAGTCTACGTGTAGAATGTAGACTATCGTTGTTTACACGTAAACGCACATCACTGATGATGACAGACAAGTCGTCTACTTTTACTTTTGTCTTCGACTGTACGTACGTACTAAACAAAACAAAAAATCAGTGAAGAAGAAGAAGCAGAAACCAAGACTCGAACTGCGGAGAAGCAGACGAGCTAATTCTCAATCGTAATTCGCATTTTTACCCTTTGGATGCGCAGGGAAATTAGGTACATAAGCAGTCAATTCTGTCCATGGTCGAATGTGGACATGGCAACTCGTATATACCGTTGCTCTTTGAGAAATGAAGCGAAAGACGAACAAATTATATCCACGTGGACGGCGGGCGAGAATTCCAGACTTGCTTCCCTTTCATATCCCCCGGAATCCGTTCATGTGGCAATATACCCTTGAGGGTTACTCATCCCAGGCGGAGTTATTGGACGATGCCTCATCAACTTTGACGCCAAACATTGTTTGTGGAAGGCTTCTGTAGCTCCGTCCAATCAGTATTCAAACGGCAACTTCATTGAGCTGTTCGATCGTCTTTTGTTGCGTTTTAATAAAACTTCCCCGAGTCTGTTAATGAAATATATATTACGTTCAAGTTCTTAAAGAGAAAGTCCCATAGTAATTAAATTTATTAGCAGCGGAGTGCGAACTAGAGAGAAGAGGGGGATTCTGGTATTAAACCTCGTTCATAGTAAAGGTTACGATCTCTTCGATACTGTGGCTCTGTCCGAAAGGTACAAAATATGGTCTTAGCGGAAGTGACGTCACCTAGTACAGTTCGAAAGCGCCAAAAACAGAAGTACGCAAGTGCACCGCTTGCAGTACAGACGGGAGCTGACTAGGTCACGTGATTTCCATACTCGTTGTTCATTTGTTTAAAATCACGGAGGTAGAAAGCCAGCAACACAGGTTAAATGTACGTTATGGGCCAGCAAGTTGTTAGTTAAAGTTCTTATAATGTGTAGAAATGTATGTGTACGAACATTTGAAAATGCTATGTGATTTCTATGGTGAAAAACAAGTGTTTAAACCGTGGGGAAATCAACGAGTACTAAGTTTTATCTACTAATCGTATTTGGCGCTGCAGTCGAAGTGCAATTCGAAAGACTTTCACTTCCAGTCCACGAGAAGTGCGCTCTTGCACCTTTCGGACACGGCCTGTGTGGGCAACACTGTCAAAGTTTGTTTTATGTACGCTTTATGGCTCAGGTTAATCGGACTGGACCTACAGTTTGAAACGGGAACTCAACCTGCGCTAGCGTACACAGGTTTTTTCCGAAGCGGACTGGAATTGTAAACGTGGATGTTACATAGCTTCGTTCTAAGGGGTGGGCGTTATACACTGTACAGTGGGATCTATGAGTATTAACGTGCAAATTGTGCATGACTATTTTCATTAATTTTTCTTTAACATTCTATATGTTTTTAAGCGATGGATTTTTATGTATGCTGGTGCAGAAGTTGTTAACAGCTTGTTTTGAGTTTTCGTTTAATTCTTGAATCTCTTATTGGGTCAAATAAAGTGCACGAGCATGGTGATGGACAATTTGCACAGCAATACTCATGGATCCCACTGTACTATATCTCGGTAATCTCTGGAGCAAGGTCGCGCAGAAGGATAGGAAGGAAGTGGGCGGAGCGAAGCAGTGTACGCTGATACAAACAGTTTGGAACTACAGTCGCTTTCCCCCTCCACGCAGTCTCGTTCCCTCGCACGTGTTCATTGGTCGAGCCCTCTGGAGTCACTACTTTCGCACAGAGACTTGCTTTCGTTCGCTCCCTCCAGAGATTTTGGGACAGAGTATATAAAATATTTCGTAGTTACCATTTTTAACATTCGCTTTTAAAGTTGTTAAAAAAGTAATCAGGGACATTTTAAGTTGAGTTTGCACTTACCACTTTTTTTCTCATTTTTTACTGCTTTCGATTGAAAATTTTGATAGGAGCTGTAACCCCATCAGCTCCCCCCTGCGTACGCCAATTTGTACAAAATTTGATGACGGTAATTAAACGTTATGGCGAGAGCTTGAGAGTTTGTTTACACTCACAATGTTCCATACATTGTGTCGCAAGCAGTGATGTGTGTCTACGCGTAAATAACGATAATCTACATTATACTCGTAGATGACGTAATCTATGTAAATATCATGGCAAAAGGTGATAACTTAGCAAAGGGCGCTGTGGAAGTAAAACAAAATTAGACTGCGTATCAGTTGGTAATGTGTGAGAAGAATCTTTCATAGGCTTCCTTGCAAATTCAACAAATTCTCACCTAGGAAAAAACATAACATAGGAAATATTCTAGTGTTTTGTGAGAAAAAGTCTACTTTTTCCTCACGACTGCCATCTGTTGCTTTTTTTTTGCATACAATTTATCTTCTTTCATAGTTGATGATAGAACAGAAGAGAAATTTTGTTGTAAATAGGATTCTTCTCAGTTCATTAGGAACCAATATAGTTGAAAATGTCACTTTCCTTTCATGAAAGCCTTGAAAATTAATTTTAATGTACTTTATATTGTCTACGTAGTCTATGTAAACTACAACCCAATGTAATCTACGCGTAGATTACGTGTAGACAACGCATGTAGATGTAAACTTATAGTATACGGCACTCGCAAGACACAGTTCGATATCCAATTCTTCTCCTTTTATGAAATTTAATCCCGATATTACATGTTAAATTTTTTTTGTCACTGTCGCAAAGTAAAAAGAATTAACGTGTCTGTAATACATGCATTTATAATGAAACCAAAATTTAGTCGCACTCAATAGAGGGCAAAATCGAAGTTTGTGTACAATCTATTTCATACTTTGTATATTATTTACTTTTTATGCGTTTGTACAATTGGCGTGACGTTTTGATGCTGTTTCATAGAATAGACTGACACCTCTAGAAATACGCATTTTGTGTACCTGTTCTGCACAGGAACGACGGAACAAGGCCACGAACACTACCTCCTACTCACGATTGCAGCGCCTCCCAACGGGTCTTTTGGCATTGGCGCGTGGTTTATGCCTGTTATGCGGTTCTTAACAGTTTTGCTGTTCCTGTGCAATCGTTCAAAAGTTTTTCTTTTGACGAATTCATCCCAAGGTTCCAGGGGTAAGTACTCATATTAACTATAATTATAACAAATTATTTGATGTTCGTACTATAGCCTATATGTTGTTCTGAGTGAAATGCAATCTAATTGTTAGTGTGAAACCGTGAACCACTGTTGTTTTCGATTCAAGGTAGCTGTGCATCTTCTATTTTCCACGTAGTACACGCTGGGCTGCATTTTGCGGGCAAACGAGACTGGTGTCTGGACTCGCAGCCAGTATCATCCTCTGTGGAGCTTGTGTTGCGTTCTGTCCATGTGTGTTTGTGATTGTCTCTTCATCCATTTCATCTTACCAGTTACCATTCATCATCATTTTCGCGATTAGCCAAAAGTGGCAGAAAAGATAAAATAAAATAAATCGATCAATGTGGACTTCGGCGATATGAATCGTAAAGAGAAATCTTCATCCTGCTTACTGGACAAAAACAACTTCTCTTAATTACTACTTGCAGTTATTAAACCACTATCAGGGGTGCCCACCGGGGGGGGGGGGGGATTATGGCGCAGGTTGCGCCATCGAGATTTTTTTTTGGTGGGGGAGATTTTTCCCTTCAAATAATAGAAAATTTAACATTTATATATTTTTCCAACATACAGTATACAGTGAGTATAAAAAGTGTTTGGACACTGCTGTAGTTACTTTAATAATGGATCCGCTTGGCGTTGTGGGTGATGGTAGGTGAGCGGGACAAAAGTGCAATGGTTCTATCTCAAATTCTTTCTTTCTTGGTACTGTTTTTGCATAGCCATGGGATGGGACTAGTTCGAAGGACAGTAAGATAGGTTTCATTAAGAATTCGTCTACTTTCGATATTCAGGATCATTCACCGAACTTTATTGTCAGAGGTTGTATTTACGGTGAAAACCGGGAATTATACTTGAATTTTATCATGGTCCTAGAGTGGCCACCCTGACACCTCCCTCCGTGCGCACGCCTATGTCCATAATTATGTAGAGGACTGTTTGGACGACAATATCACTAAATTTGTCAAAATTCTTCTCAATTAATTTCTTTCCCCGAATCTAAATTTATTTCATGAGAGTTCTCGTACAAAAATAGCAATTTTTCAATTTAGTTTGAATAAAATATAGATCTTCTGAAGCAGATTTACATCTTGTAATGATGCGATCATTACTGGATCCTTTTTTATGTTATAAATTGTGTATGTCTATGTATTCCTGTACGTTTGGATTCTTGGCCGTTGGGGAGCGGTAAGTTTCCAGTAACGGTTTAGGTCATTAGCGGGGCCTATAAATAGGAAGGGCAGCGGAGCAGTGGGTCTCAGATGTTTGGCGGAGTACAGAAATGTAAGAGGTATCTTTTTCTCTGAGGGGAGCGGCTGGGCGAGCATTCTTTCCTTACTATGTGAACCGACGGCGGGGATGTTAACTTTCTTTCTTTTAATACACACACTTGCTCTTTTCATATCATTCCAATAGTTTATTTCATGTGGGAAACCGGGTACACAACACACATACCTTCAGCCACCTTTTTTGGTACTGAGGGTTATATATTTTTTTTTACTCGTGGAGCCAGTGGCTACGCGAGTCTACACACTCTCTTCGGGAAGGGGGGACAGGGTACACCGAAATGTAATTGTGCGAATAACGGCCAAGAATTATCTTCTGTAAATATAATATGAATAAACCTATATATATCTAAAAGGAAATGGGCGTTAAGTTGTAATTTGAAGAGGTACGTGTCTATTGCCTAAACTAGCATCCACAGAACTTCAGGTACTGCAAGTTTTGAACCTCGGGACAAGGATTCAAAAATGTATGGTAGTGTATATTGTGTATGTTGCTGAGAATCAGCTTAAAAGCACAAAATATACCGCTACAATCTTCTCTTCTGATTGGTTACTGCTGTAGAAATGGGTCGTCCCAACTTTACTCAAAGTTACGTTCAGCTTCAGGATTGATTTTCTTAAATTGAATTATATCTTATTCCATTATTTTGCACTCATTTTCAATAGTTTTCACTTAATGTTTCCTGAGGCACAAATATAGTGTGTTAACTAGTACCACTATATGTAGTAAAATAGGTTTATGTAGTTTGAATTATTTTGGATAGGAAGATAATGTAAACAAAAGGAACTTTTGGTGTTTAGTAAGGTGAGATTTTTTCAGTTTGCATCTACCAAATTATATAAGGAGGTACAGTCAACAGCAAAGAAAATAGTAGGCAAATTGTCCATCACTATTTTTTTTTTAGTCCACATGCTGTTTTGTTATAAGGAATGGAATTGTGTTTATGCAAAGCAGATGCTGTCCTCTGCTGATTGACTTTTTTATTAACGGCTGAGCTGATACCACTTTGAACCGATACCCACCGGTACCGATACCCTTACCGATACCCACCGATACCGATACTTGAAAATTGCAATAATTAAAATTTGTTCAAAATATTGATTAATTTGGGATTTGTATATATTCTTCACCAATTATATGCATCAATTTAACAAGAAATTTGCTTTAGAATATTCACTAATTGCATAATCATATTAAAATACATCTTATGTAATCACATAATACAGTTTTTCGTGTAAAACTGGTGCAAAATGAAACTATATTTTGAGTTTTGCATAATTTCCAGGATGAATAGACTACGCGATAGTTTAGCGTCTCATTTTTAAGGACCTCACGAAAGACTAATATGCCGGAAAAGTATCTGCTGGTATCGGTATATGAATTCCAGTGGCGGCGATTAGGGGGGGGTGAGGGGGCAGTTGCCTGTGTAAACCTTATCTAAAAGGGAAATATACTGTTTTGGCACCTTGCCCCCCCCCCCCTGTTTTGAAACCCAATCGCCGCCACTGATTCCAACCGATACTTTCCGATACATGGGCATCGGTATCTGCTCAGCTCTAGTTTTTATTTCTATTTATGATGGTCACGTTGTGGAAATCAGACTGAATGAAAATGGTGGCGGATAATTCGCCTACTATTTCTTTTGCTGTTGGGTGTACAAAGGGTACAATTTGTATCGAAAGATTTAGGGGGTACTGTACCCCTTCCCCAAATTTAGGGAGTACAATGTACTCCCCCTTTCTCCTTTCCCTCACCAATGGCACTCACAAAGAAAGTCAGATTCCTGCAGAAGAGGAGGGTGGAGCTAGTTTAATACGGAACTCTGTTGCCTTGTACAGTGGGATCCTCTAGTATTGCTCGGCAAATTGTCCATGACTATTTTCATTAATTTTTATCTTGGATTTTTATGTATACTGGTGCAGAAGTTGTCAACAGCTTGTTTTGAGCTTTCTCTTATTTCTTGAAGCTCTTATTGGTTCAAATAAAGTGCACGAACATGGTGGTGGATAATTTGCATGGTAATACTCATGGATCTCACTGTACCCGGTGGAGACACATTGCTCACTTTAACCCACCGTTGGTCGTGCACGGTTTCCTTCTGCGTGTGTGGTTTTAAAGTCGCCATTTATCAATGATTGTTTTTGTCAACACCCTTCCTCTGTCTAGCTGAGTTTCTGACCTTCCTCTTTTACGCCACGAGCTTGTTTTCAGGGTCAGTCAGATCTTCGAGCCACTTGGCAGAGTGTGTGTATGTGTGTGTGTGTGTGGGGGGAGGGGCGGTCGTTGAAGCCCGCCCCTGGTTTCTGAGTCCGTGCGCGACTATCGAAGAGTGCCGCATTCCATTATGTGTGTGTTCGTGATTTCTATTGAAACTGTGTTGTGCAATAACTGGACAGTTGGTGTACTAAGATGGTCATAAGATAAGGAATGCGGATAAGACAACTATTCCTGGAAATTCCTATAGTCGTTTTCACGTTCAGAAGACACAATGGGCTCTTATGGACAATGCTTTTCTTATGGGAAATACGAGCGCGCTGTTGTGAAATTTCTCGATTTACAATTTTAGCTTACGTAAAATCGGTACCTGCAGTTTTGCAGGAAATTTTGTAGAGAATACGATGGTGAGCACAAAAAAGTGGTAACTTGTTTACATATTTTTAGATAAATTAAAAACGCAAATTTTCTGTGAAAACAAAATTTTTACATTGTTTTCATTCCTAACGTTGAAACATGCCGTAAAATTGAAGCATTCTTTATCAAAAAAATTGACACTGTTTTTTAATAGTCATAGGTGATGGTGGTGCTAAGAATTTATCAATACTTTAAAGCATATTTGCATTAAAAATATTCAAATAAAGTATGTGGAGATTTTTTATATTCGTGCAGTAGAAAATGTTGTAGCTGGCCATTTTTTGTTCTGTAATTCCAAGTAAAAACTTCCAGCGACAAAGTTGTGAAGAAAATAATGAAATTATTTTTTATAACCACTCAAAGGTTCCCAGAAATATTACTTCCATGCATTTGGAGTTTCTTTTTAACCCGAACCGCGCGCGAAGTAAGGAGGCCATCTTCAGCCGACTCACCGCAGCATTCCGGATAATCACCACCAAGTTTTCGAGTTGTTATTTTATTTCCATTCAGTAAAAATATTAATTTCATTCAGTTTGTTATAATAGAATTGCAATTACTTTAATTTAATAATTGACAATTATTCCAATGCTGCTGTTGTGAGCAACATTAGTGCTGTGGCAAATACAGGTTGTTTTTGTTTACATTACTGTCGACATTAATACTGAAATGAAGATCACCTTTCAGTTTCCAACGTACACATAAATTCATAGACAATAATGAATTTTTATATATATATGTAACACATTACCATATCTCAATGTTATTCTATGAAATAATTACAGAGAAAGGCGAATGAATATTAAATGTGCCTGTGTATTAAATTAAATCTAATGGGAAAATGACATGCTAATGAACTGTAATGTTCACAGTATAATATTAATATTAATAATTACATATAATTATCATTATATATATAAAATATGTAACACCTACATTGTGAAGGAAGCTCATCATTTCCCGGCGATATGAGCTAGCGTTGTATTGGCAACACTGTACGGTTTCTTCATAAGCGCCGTTGTGTCTTCTGAACGTGAAAACGACTTTAGGGAAAGTGACTCAATAGATGGGCAGTTTGATTCAGATGACCATTGAGAAACCATCAGCGTAACATTTTAAGAGTGTCATTTTCAATCATAAGTTTTTTATTTCCAAAAGAAACCATTTTTTTCCAATTGCCTTCCCGATGTCGCAGTAGTAACACAATCGCAGTGTAATCAAGGGCTCCCGGGTTCGATACCCGGTGGAGGCACATAGTGATTGGTTGCACATGTAACATTAACATTTTCATTATGTGGAATACTACTTATTTTGTCCTGTGTATTTATTTTATTAACTGAAATGTACATTTCATAGTTTTATAGAATTGTTTGCAAAAAATATTTAATCGTAATCATTGAGAGTTTGGCGTTTCAGATCTTTAATTGAATATATTTTTAGAACCGGGTCTTTGGCACCGTGCGCGACCATCGATGTAATTTTTTTTCGTTTAGGTGAAATCAGAATTAGCCTCTTTGAGCATAAAGTGGACTTTAAAACAAATTCTGACCCGTGGGGGCATCAACCTCCCACTCCCCAGTTCGTCTCTGACGTTTTCACTGTCCAAGGGGCATTACTCTAAATTTCAACTCTTGAAAGGAATCGCAAGAGAAGAAGACAGAAGACTGAAAACCTGTCCTCTTCTCCAACTCTGGATACAACTTGACATCTTCCAGCTCGTGTGATTCCTTGTTATTGTTTTGTCCCCCCCACCCAACTCCAGGAAATGCATTGTATTTGTCCTTTCTATCCACCCCCTTTATTCTTTGTTTCGACGTAGAGACTTTCGCCAAGGAAACAAATGGATCCAGCTTGAGATCGAAAGAAGAGTGGGCCATCAAACTGATTACAAGAGTCTACAAGAAGCAGCAAGGGGGTCGAGACTTAGAAAACAAGTTTCCAGAGCAGCAAACAAACCTAGAACCCAAACAACTGTCTCCAATTAGGCCAGATTGAAGCTCAGAAGGCAAATTTGTTTCGATCGAAGGATTTTTTTTTTTACCTACTAGTCTGCAATATTGTTACGAATTAAAGAGCAACCTTGTGGTACTGAATTAGCCTATTATATTTTGCTTTGTTCATATCGTTTCGAAGTTTCTTAAATCTTTCTTCGTAGACAAGTTAAAGTAAACTTGGGCAACTCGTCTGCACTTGTGGGGGAAAGCGAGCTCTCTGTACACTGCGAGCATCCAGCCTACACAACACACCTCAAGGCCTCCTGCCTCGCTTCTTCTTGCGCAGCGTTGCCAGTGTCTGTGTAAGTATTAGGCGTACAAATTAATTCTCGGCCTTCTATAAAGAAAATGCTTATTCATGAAAAATAGTCTTACATTTTAATCGGCGAAGTAATCTCCATTTGAATTTATGCACTTTTGCCATCTTTCGGGCAGCTGGATAATCCCCTGGTGCTAGAACGACGGCAGTTTAGAGTCTATAAACTGAACAATGCGATTTTTCAACTCTTGAAAGTTTCCGAAGGGGCCAGGTGAGGGGGAATAAGCCGCATGAGGCAGAACTTCCAATAGAGCGTCTCCAAACTTCCTTTTGCAGTATGCGGCTAGGCGTTATCATGCAGCAATATCACCTGTCTAGTCCCATTGCCGGTAAATGGTATTTTCGTATAAATTTCGACATCCCAACAAAGAAGTTGACGTTGATTTTTGGATTTTCGTTCAACAGTTGCTCTAATACTTCATCCCGCACTCTCTTTAGCTTGAATCTGACAGTTTGCAATAATATCAGATCTGTTGTTTTATATAAGTTTGATATGTTTTGGGTCAACATGGTAGGAAGCAAAGACTCTGGAAAGACTTGAACTGTTGGGGGATAAAATATTTGTTTTCCTCGTGAAACCATCTGCTTCCGAGTACCAATATGAGAATCTGTACACTGAAAATATATTCCTTTAAAGTACATTTTCAATTTAGAGACCATGTAAGAGTGCGGTGGTACTAGATCAGGAGAGTAACGTGGATGATCAAGCAACTTCATAGTCCAACTGATCCAATATTTTCATTGACATGGGCCATGTGAAAGGGACCTTTCACTTGCAGGAACAGGATCACCTTCGCCAATTTCCTACACCATTTCGTCCTCAGGACTGAAAACAATTGGTCCAGAAAGCTCATATAACAGGCGTTCGCTGTGGAACATTGCTTCATGTAAGTAATGATTTGCACACCGTCCCCGTCCCAAAATACCGACTCCATTATGTTGCCAGTAGATTTCTTGGATGCAACTCTGGATCAACTGCCCTTTGGTTTCTTGTGGGTTGGTAGGAGTTACAGTCCCATTTGGCTCAGTTTTTCTAAAACCATGAACGTCCGGATGGGGTGCCCCCCCCCCCCGGAAAATGAACGTCCTCGTAAAAATAATATATTTCACACGCAATTTCATTTCAGTTAGTAATTTATGTTAATTATTATAAATGCGTTGAAGGAGCATTATAATTTCAGCCTGAAATAGTGTTTTTTGAGGGGGCATCACTATTATGGGGGAAAATATACCTCTTTGCCCCCCAGAAAAATTTACATGGCTTGCCCCTCCCTGCAAAAAATCCTGCAGACGTCCATGATGAAAGCTGGTAAAATATACCATAGGCCTCGAAGAAGCAGCAATATGCTATGAGACAAACATCAAAATCTGTGTTTTTTGGTACGGCCAATGGCTTTCGAGATAAAGGTTCATTTTCGTAGAATTCAGCCATTGTATTCAATTTCCAGGCGTTTTTCTTCATTTACTTTAAAAATGTTACATCATTTACTTTTTTTTTTGTTTACGTAAGTGCTTTTGATTGATTTAGAATACGCATCTCCGCCATCTTCGAATCAAGGAAGACCAGCGGCTTCAACAGCAAACTCGTCACAACCAGTCTGACTCTAGATGTCTATGGTTTCAACACAAAATAACGTGAAAGATATTTATAATGTCGAATAGCATTGCACGTCATAATCCTGCTTTGTAATTGCCATCCACGTTCCTTTCCCGGGAGCTACTTTTCGGCGAAAATTGATTACCGTGGCCTCGCCCTGACAATGATGAGCTGTCGTCGTGGCGTGGTTGGCTTCCACACTGAGCGAGTTAATCCGCCGTCGGTTGGTTCAGCGGATTAACCCTCTCGGGGAAACGTCAAGATCTTGGGAAGGGAACTCCTCAGACGGAGTACATGGCGTGTAGCATCGATTAGATTATTTCCAGGGTTCCAGTTTGTGTTTCTTGGCTAATTACCCCTTTCGTATGGAGGGTGGAGGAGCTTTGAGTCACGCCTAGGGTTGGTCATCAGATTGTTCGAAAAAGAAAAATGTATTTTTGACCCAAGGACCACTACATAATGAAGGCGAAGAAAACGCAGAAGCCCTTGAGTTTCTGAAGTGCAGACGGTGGCGTGCCCAAGATTTTCGAAAGACTGGAGTGTACTTTTTTAGTAGTCAGACCTAATATTGCCATCTATTCCTACCTTTAACCTTCTTTAATTAGGAACTCTGGGCCAAAGGGGAGGTTATGACCCCCACAACCCCCCCTTGGGCACGCCACTGAGTAGAAATATAATTTCAACACTTCAATGCAATTATTTTCCATATATACCAGGCTTGAGCTTTTTCAGGGTTGCTACGCGTCTGGAAAACCTGGTAAACAGGGAAATGTCAGTGAATTTGGCTTGTCACGGAAAAATCAGGGAATTTTACAGATCGTCTGGAATTGACGTGCATTTTGGAGTCTGCGAGAGAATAATTTGCAAAATGAACAGGCAGTTTACTTCCACTTCTGGATTCGGTTCTTGTGATTCCACTTCCAAAAAGGATTCAGTTTAGAAACTTGTTTCTTTCGTTCTTATGATTCTCAGTCTTTTGCAAAATTATGGTTCCTTCGAATTTCTGTAATAAATATTCATTTATATAATACTAGATATTAGAAAGAATATCAAAGTAAAACTTGCAGTCAAGATATCTGATTGATAACTAAAGTACATTGACAATATGATCATAATTATAGGAAATGTTGGTGAAGATGAGATTATCGTCTATTATTTTATAGATCTTAGTCTCATTGGCATTTCCTATAGAATTCCTATATGCAACAAAAATTTCTTCAGATGCTGTGTACTTATAAATGTAAGCAAAAACGTAGCATTTTCTACGACTCTATAAATCCGCCAGAAAATGAAAAGTTTGGTAATGTTATGGTTTATGAACTTTTCCTGTTGTTTTTATATTGTGGAGATCTATTATGGTGAAATAATGTACTTCTGTTACCTTAGCCTGAAGGCTAGATGCGTGTGATTGTAGCACCCAATACATTTGATGCCGATTGTAATTTTACATTTTACTCTAGGAACTTTCACGTGTTCTTGTATGTGTAGAATGAAATTTGCTAAAAAAAAGTTGTGAAAGTGAATATTGATAATAATTAACGGATTATATATTTAATTGAAAAACAGAAGGTTCAAGAGCAAAAATCATGATGATAAACTTGTTTGGAAAATTTAATTTTTGGACTGGAAAACCTGGAAATCTCAGGGAATTTCATAATGAAAAAATCGTAGCAACCCTGCTTTTGCTTCACTTCATTTATTCGTTGTTTTCTATTTTATGTATTTTATGTTATTCAAACTTAATGTGTTAGTTGGGATATAGGCTATCGATATCATTATTTTTATAATAATAATAATAATACTCAGGTCTAGTATTTCAGGAATCTGAATCTTATCATGGCAGTACCAATAAATGGCTGATACTAGTTCATTCTGCTGCTGGCAGATGGAAGCACAACAGCTCTCTACATAAATAAAGCACTTCTGAAACTTTGTATAAAAATTTCTCAACCATAGGACAAATTCTAAACATGAAAACAGAAGCAAGTCACATACTCTTTCTAAACTGCTGTTGATATTCTTGCAGCAACAATTTTTATTCAAATTTTAGTACCCTCATGGCAATATTACTTTCATACTTTGATATATTTCTGCATATATTCGTATATATAATCCTTCATATCCAGGGTCGGACTTTGACTTCTCGCAAACGCGATAACATCGAAAAATGCTAATTGTTGCAAGAAAAAAGTGTTTATGGAGCATTCCATATCAAAGTGCCCCTGAATATACATTTTTAAAATAAAATGTAATGTAATTAATATAATTAAATGTAATGTTATTAAATGTAACTTTATCCCATCTTGTGAATGAACAATCTAAAATTGTAATTTTCATAAAAATCCAAGACGGTAGAAGGTATTTTACATAATGTTCGTTTAACTTTTTGATTCCTTTTGCTTTGTATTGTGTCCCACTCGCAGTGGCGCAGGAACGTTTTCTATTTGGGGGGAGGTTCAAAATTCAACCTCCCACAGGTAAACTATACCTAGGTATAATGTGAAGGCAAGGTAAATATTCAATTTTAGAACAGCATTCACGAATTTCCTCTTTTTTAATGCAAAATTTACATAAATAATTTTTATTTCTTTGTTTTTCTTAGAATTTATGTTTATTTCAAAAACAGATTTTAAGACGAGATAACAATTCCGAAACATATAAAGCTCTAGACCTTGTTCTGGACTCATTTTGAATTTAACGGAACAGAAAATCAGGCGTTTGAAATATGAAAATTGCCAACAAAGATACATCTATTCATTTCAATGCAGGGGGAGATTAAAGAGGGTGAGTAGGATACCCCTCCTCTATCTTGACCTATCCCAACTAGGAATAATCATCTCCCACCCACTGGACATGGAAACCATACTATTGCGCATATCATACTTATGTAGTTACAATCCAGTTCAATTTATTTTAATTTTAAAGTCCCATAGCTACATATAAAGATATTTTTAAACAATTTATGGCAGATGTGCATCACATCCAATGCCTTTTGAAGCCGGTATTTTCTCAAACATCTAGAGGGCGTTAGCAAAATTTTAACAACAATAATAATAATAATAAACTTATGAGAGTGAAAACATTATAATTTTATTTTACTCACCCTAAAAATGTCGTTCTCTGCTCTTCCTGGAGCTGAATTCGCTCACAATTTCTGAATAGTCCACAGTTGAGGCGATAGTGAAAATTGCTAAAATGTCTACTCTGATCATCCTTTGGGTACTGTTTGTCACTCAGCAAAGGGTGCAATGGACCGTTGCGTACTATTTCGCAGCGCTGTTGATCAATTACAGTTAATATCTACTTACCTGGTTCTTTGAAACTTGGTTCCGCTAAGTCTTTTCTTACTGACGAACATCAGTCTGCCTGCAACTCGTGCAGGAAGCGTTTCATAGCGAGCTCCGCTCTTCACGTGAGAAGGCTTAGTGATCGAACTGTCCGAGTTAGCTAAGGGCGTATACGGTTTGCTAGTGTTGTGTTAGTTTTTTCCTATGGAGTGCAAGCGAGGTTTGGTTTATAATTACCGAGAGCCAGTGAAGATACGATGAAATAGATCACGATGAATACACAAAGAGAAAACACGTTGAAATTTTGTTTCCATTGATGTAAGAACGCGACCTACGTCATTGGATTTTCATCGTTGGTTTCATGATGTCTACCAAGTGCCTACGAACCAAGTGCTCAGTTTTGAAATAGATTTCTTTCGTAAGTGTTTGTACGTGAAATTTGCGACAAAAGTGGTAGGAGAACGGTTACTAAATGATTTTGGTGTTGAGGTAATCTATAGTGACGTAGATGGTGACCACAAGGTTGAAGTAGATGGTGACCATAAGGTTGAAGTAGCGACATGTAATTGTCAGAATCCATGTAGTCCCAACTGAATTAAGTGCAGAAGTGATAAGTCGCGTCATAAGTTCTTATGGGGAAGTGTTGAAACTTGAAGACGAGACATACTCTGCGGCTCACATTTACCATACTCGAACTGGACGTGTCTTGATCAAAATGATACTACGTAAACCCATACCCTCATATGTAATGATGAATGGAGACTCATATTGGGTAATAATACCCTGGGCAGGCACGTACGTGCCTCGCGTGTTCGGAAGAGGGTTACAATGTGGCACAGTGTCCCAAGCGCCGATATCCTGGGAACTAGTCCCGCAGGGGGCCGTTTAATATACCCGCTGACAATGTACCGATGGTGTATGAACCTACTGTGCGAACCGTACGGACTAAACCAAGAGATTCAGCTCCATCAGTTGCAGAAGTCCCTGCGTCAAGAGATAACAATGGAGGGAACACGGACAGCCCCATAATCACCGACGAGGAGACAGGTACCAGACACGAAGTTAGTGTGAAGACTACACCAACAGGAAGGGAAGAGATGGAGCAGCCAACATTGACCACTTCAGAGGAGATGCATCACATACCCCCACCCCCACCCCCAAGTGCTTTGTTCACGGAGGCAGAATTCCCAATTCCCCGTAGTTACCTCCCCTAGGAAATCACGGTCAAGATCTGTATGATGGTTACGGTCAGTGGAGGAAGAGTCCATGGTGTTACGTAGAAAGAAGAAGAAAAATAATGAATGCGTAAGTTCCACAATAGTTCATAACGAATTTAGAGTAGAACCTGGTACCCCAAAACAAGATGTTTCAAAGCTTACTTTGACAAGTAATACAGCAAATGTAACTAAAGATAAATCTTCAACGAGTAACAAACTTACCCCAGATTTATTTAGTGGAAAGCATAGTTAATGCAATCTAGGCAGAAGTTAGAGATCAGTAATGTTGAATAATGTAAGTAACTTTAGTTTTCTGTTGTGGACAGTTATAATAATGCAAACATTTACCTTGGCATCTATAAATTTGAATCAAATGCAAAGTAAGACCAAAATAATTGCTCTCAATGGCTTTCTCATGAAATCGTCTATTGATGTCGCCCTCTTTCAAGAGGTCGCCATAGACGATTTTTCTGTACTGAGCATGTTTAAAGTATACAAGAATTTTACTCCCTTTGAACAAGGGACTGCCATAGCATGTAGGCGACACTTGGATTTAAGTAATGTAGTGCCCCATCTCACGGGCAGACAAATAAGTGCCAAATTAGGCTCAGTTTTTCTCTGTAATGTGTATGCTCCGTCAGGAAGCCAAAACAGACGGGTAAGAGAAGATTTTTTTTCAACAAGATCAAAAGCCAGGGTGCAACTTCTCACGTACGTTCTATGAATTAACGCAGGGGTTACAACTGCGTGACGCTTGGATACACGCCAACGGTGAAGTCCAGGTTACACACATATCACCTCCAATAGTGCGTCAAGAATAGATAGGTTTTATGTCGCACCAAGATTTCAGAAATATATAATTAGTGTTCAAAATTTTCCAGTATGCTTTAGTGATCATAGTGTACCCATTCTCAAAATAAATTTAGATTTGATCAAACCCCGACAAGGTAGAGGATACTGGCTTTTAAATAGCACATTATTACACAATGGTAGTTATGTCCAGCTAATCAGGGAAACGTGGAACGAACTCAAGGCCTCTAGGCCAGTGCCGGGACCCTAATCGAGTGGTAGGAAACTCGAGTTAAGCCTAAATTTCGTCAGGTCAGTAAATTCTTCAGTGCAGAGGTTAGTAGAGATCAAAGAAACAAATATAATTTTTTGTATGCAGTCTTGAATGATCTCCATCGTTTAGCACTGCAAGGTAATTTCAATCGTCCTTATGCAAATGAAATAAAAGCGCAATTACTTTCTATACATAGGAAACGAAAATCTGCAGCAATAATAAAGAGCAAGATTCTTCCTATAGACCCGGACGAGCAAGCCACACTAAGTGACATTCTTCAAGAACATAAACACGCCAGGAGTCACGTCATTCATAAATTAACCTTAGATTCCGGTGAAGTTGTCACCAGCCCTCATACTATACACGACAGGTTTATGTAATACTATAAAAACCTTCTTGGTCAAACCTTTAAAACAACAGAAACGCAATGTAATTTTTTGAACTACCTCCCTGCATCACTGGCGGAAAATGAAAGAACTGAGCTCACACAACCGTTTGGTAAAAAGGAGGTTCATAATGCAGTATTCAAAGCTCCGAGGAATAAAACTACAGCCGAAGATGGATTACCATCAGAATTCTATCAATGTTTCTGGGATCAAATAGGAGACGAATTAACGAAATGGGTCAACGAAGTGTTGACACAAGGGACAATAGGGAAGACCAGTAGCACGGGAGTTATAGTGTTAGTCCCCAAAAAGGCAAATCCAAAGTTTTGTCACAGATTTTAGGCCAATTTCAATACTGAGTAGTGACATCAGACTTATAAGTAGGTGCATAAATCAGCGTTTAAATAAATATATGGTTAAACTTATTGGCAATTTACAGTTCGCTTGTAATACGTCTCAAAGTATACATCACTTGCTGCAAACGATAAGAGACGTAATTATTACCAAACAAAATAAGAATGCATCTGAGGCAATTCTATCCTTAGACTTTTCCCAAGCATATGACAGAGTGAGCCATGAATATATGTACAAAGTCTTAGAAGCATATGGCTTCGGAGACACTTTTATTAATTGGATCAAAACCTTATATAATCATACGCTGCTAAAACTCAAAATAAATATTTTCTTGACAACAAGTTTTAAAATGCGACGAGGTGTACTACAAGGTAGTCCCTTGCCAGGTCAGGGGAATATGCCGCATGAGGCAGAACTTGCCAATCTAATGAATAGAGCGTCTCCTTAGTTCCTTTTACCGTGTGCGGCCTGGCGTTATCATGCAGCAATCACCTGTCTAGTTCCACTGCCGGTAAATGGTATTTTCCTCTCTATTTCGTCACTCAAGCGAATCAGTTGACGTTCATTGTTTTGGAATTTCGTTCAACAGTTGTTCCAATTCATCATTCTCTACTTCTTTGGCTGTTCAGTGTTCATCTTCCATATTGAATTTCCACTCCCGGAATCGCTGAAATCACCTCTTGCAGGTGTTATGTGATACGGCATCTTCCCACATTTCCTTTACCTCAGCGGCATTTTTCTTCAGTTTATATGCAAGAAACATGCAGTGCCTGATGTGCTTCTCGAACGACTGCTGTTTCTTTATGTTACGTCGTCTGTTAGGTTGGTATTGAAGTGCCCAGCACGGCGGGAAAGGTTCCAAATTGAACAATCGCAAGTATAATAGGTTATTAATTTATTGGCACCTAATACGTACGTAAATAATGGTACATATACTGATTCTTTAGTGAAGCAAACAAAGTATATGGGTTTGAAAGTGGTTTAATGTCAGCACGACGCACGCAGGTTCGAGTCTCCAGTGGAAATCGTAATAACTTTTCTCCTGAGATATCGGCCAGTGTACGGGACCGGTGGTCGCCCACCATCGTGAGGAAACTGGGGAGCTACGAATGAGTAGCGTAACCAAGTTACACGAAACCTACGACGGCGACTGGGGGTTCGTCGTGCTGACCACATGCCACCAGTTGGATGATCTCCCACCTCTGGTGGGAATGAATCGATATGTAGCCAAAGACCCTCACGACCTGTTACGCCACGGGTTATTTTATTATTGTTATTATTATTACATATTTATCTTAAATATAAATCACATTTTCTTCGTACGTAAAACATGAAAATATTACAGAATTCACAGCGAAAATGATGTGTACATGGAGATGTGCATATCCCCAGCAGTCGTTCTAGTATAATCAGTCTTATTAACCTATGTGAATTAAAACTTGAAATTTGAGTAAGTAGTTAATTTATACATTTAACGCCACTGGGGATCTAATTTCGAACTTTAGGGAAGAGAAAGGAAAGGAAACTTCTGTGTTGTAACGACCCTGTTGAAAACGCCGTTGTAGCCGCAACGTTACTTGCAGCTACAATAATTAATAATTATCGATGCCACTGGAGTTCTCTTGCAGGCTTTTGTGGTGTAGGGGTTAGCTTAACGTGCCACGAAGCATATGGGGCAAGAAGCTCGATTCCCTGATAAAACGTAAACCGGGCTGTTATTTCTATAATTTATATAGTTGCTGTTAATCTTCAAAGTTGGTGAAAAATAAGAACAATTCAATTTTAAATCACCGTGCCCTCAGTCTGTGTAGGACCTCGATAGCGTAGTGGTAACTCTGTCGGCTTATGGATTCTATTCCCGTTGGAGGTACATTGTGCAGTGGTTCAGATCTCACTTGAAAACTACAGAGCCAGTACTTGTTAGCCTATCTGAGCATAAAAGTGGATTCAAATTTTGACACTGGGGGTAGCAAGTTCATTATATCTAGTTCTATTGGACCAAATGTGTAACCTTGAGTCTAGGACAGAGGGATGGCCAAACTGTCGATCGCGAGCTACCCGTAGCTCGCGGGGTCATTTCCAGTAGCTCGTGAGGGGTTTGGTTAGAATAGACTGTCGATAAGAGCGGCAACATTTGAGTGAAACTGCAGAAAGATATACAGTTGCCGATAGATGCACATCTGGACAACTCGTTCCAATATCTGTGACAACCTATTCACCCAACCTAACAAATATTGTGGAAGAAAATGAGTCATCCTCCTTACTAACATGGTAAGAAGCAAGATTATAATGATTAGGGGCAAGTTTTATAATTTTACTATGTTTGTAAGAAAAGTATTTACATGTTTTGAACTCTATTAAATGACGGCCTGTGCATGTTGCAGAGAAATTAAAAATAATAATTTTATGTGATTTTATTTTATTTTATATTTGTTATTTAGCGTCGCTTTTCTGCCACTCTTCTCACAAAGAAAACACATGCTCATGCCGGGATTCTAACCCGAGGTCCCTGGGGTCTTAGTGCTGTAAAAAATGATTATATATCTTAAATAATGTTTTGACAAACCAACAAAGGATCGTATAAAAATTAAATCCACACTTCTAGCTCGTCATGTATTTTCAAATGTGGGATGTAGCTCAATAGTTCGGCCACTTTGGAGATCTCTGGTCTAGGATATGGTGTATATCAATCTGAAACTTAACAAATAATTATACAATTTAATTTTCGTAGTAAACCGCTTAACCTTCGGAATATATAGCAACGTGCTTAATGTTAGTAATTATAACGGTATACTGAACTGCTCACGAAAATATTCCTCAAAAGTTAAACAATTTTTCAAAATTGGAAAAGGTGAGAGATGCCCTCACATCTTCTTAACGACGGTATGTTTGAATTTTCAAAATTAGATTTGTGTGAAAATAACAGCTTTATCTGCTTAGCAAATATCTGTTTCGTTTTGGAAATATTGGATTTGTATAATTCTGTTGATAAAAACTCGCATACAAAATTAAGTAATGTTTAGTATATTACACTAACCCGTAAGCAGTGATTAACAATGAGCATTAAACATCTTATGTACACACAATATAGATTACATCATTACTTAAAATTTTAATGTTATCTATATGATATGTGAGTACATAAAGTTCATCATCATAAGATCAATGCAACAGTGTTCTTTCTTTAAATTTCCACAAACTAAACACGACTCACATGAACATTTTACCAATGTCAGCACGAAACATTCTTAAGTTATTACATTTGTGTAGAACTAAGCTATCCTATAAAATCTTAGCAACTTGTATTTAGGACCCTTTCGATTTGATACCGCAAATTGTTGTGGCATGTAGTTACCAATAATTCATGAATTCAGAAGCACGGCTACTCAATTCACTTCACATTTAGCACTTTCTTCACTACTCGGACTATATCACTTGGTTGAGGTAGTGCGTCTGCTTCCAATTGTTTTTCATAAGGCATAGGGATATCAACTGCTGTTACACGAATGACTGGTGCATCAAGGTAGTAGAATGCTTCACATTCCATTATCCTTGCACATATTTCAGACCCTACTCCACTTTGTGGCCAGCCTTGTTCTACAGTTATAAGGTGGTTGGTTCTGGAAACAGACTCTGCGATGGCATTGGAATCAAGTGGCCTTATCGTTCGAAGATTGATAACTTCACATTCAATACCTTGCCCAGCCAACTCTTTAGCTCCATTGAGTGCTGTTTCAACAGCTCGGGAATGTGCAACCAGAGTAATATGTTTTCCCGGTCGTTCAATTTTTGCTTTCCCTATCGGGATAAGAAATTCTTTTGACATGGCTTGATCAGACATTTCAAACGGGGTCCCATATAAAATCTCATTTTCTAAGCAGACAACTGGATCGGTATCTCTTATCGCTGACTTCAACAGACCTTTAGCATCTTCTGATGTGTATGGTGAAACAACCTTCAAACCAGGACAGTGACTATACCAAGATGCAAAGCACTGTGAATGTTGAGCTGCAACACCTGCTGCTGCTCCATTGGGTCCTCGGAACACTATTGGAACATTAACCATTCCGCCAGACATGTAAAATGTTTTGGCAGCTGAGTTTATGACCTGATCAATGGCTTGCATTGAGAAGTTGAATGTCATGAATTCACACACCGGACGGAGTCCAGCCATCGCGGCTCCAACTGCCAAACCTGCAAATCCCATTTCCGTGATGGGAGTGTCGATGATCCTATTGTCACCCCATTTCTTGTGCAAACCTCTGGACACTTTGTACGCCCCATCGTACAATGCTACTTCTTCACCAAGCAGAAACACCCTCTCGTCTCTCTCGATTTCTTCATCCATTGCTGCATTTAGGGCGTCTCTTACTGTCAGCTGTGCTCCATTTACTGTTCTTGTTGTAGAAAGTGTTCGTCGAAGAAGCAACTTGTTAACACACCTACGCATCACACATGCAATTGGCACGGCCGCCATGATTGAGGAAAAAGTACAAAGAATATATTTCATTCTCTATTAGGATGGGACAGTTTAGGATTTTCTCATAATGTGCTTTGGCCACCTGGTGTTGGGAATACACTTCACTTCTGAAAGGAGTATTCACAATTTAGCCTTTTCTTCTCAGAGTTCATGTTGAATTTGTTAAACCCATGTACTTTATAACAATATGTTATTTATGGTGTAAAAATCTATATTTAATGACAGTCCAATGAATTTTGCATTCGTTTCTTGCAGATGTGCCATTTTCGATTACATAAACTATTTATGTATTTTATTTTAGTTCTTGTAAATCGCTTCTTTATCTTTCTACTCTGTATAATTCCGAAGATGAGATGAGACAATCGGTGATTAATGACAAAATTGATGGCCCTAAAGACATCCCATAATCGGAATTCGAGCTCATGGTCCCTAAGTTTATTATACTCACATTACTCATGGAATCATAATTTGTTAAGAAAATAGATTGATTGAGATATAAAATGTAAGTCTTGAAGTAAAAAAAAAAAACTGAAACAGAAATTTGATACGGGTAGAGTTATACTACTTGTAGTGAACGAAAACGATGTATACCAACTGTGCAATATAATGAATTGGTAATTGAAAACAATTGCCTGTGTTTTTTCGATAACAGCGCCAACTGAATGGAACCCTAGTCAATTCAAACCCAAAATATTAGTGTGGAAGAGTTTTATGTATATGTTAATGAAATGTATTTGAGATTAAATGTGCTATATCGTCATTATTGTGATCAATATTTCACAGATGCTTTATGAACTTCTGACATCACAGTATTCTTAAATAAAAAAGGGCATGCATCGAAGTTTTACTCTCTATGTACAGTGGGATCCATGAGTATTACCGTGCAAATTGTCCATCACCATGTTCGTGCACTTTATTTGACCCAAAAAGATCTTCAAGAATTAAAAGAAAACTCAAAAACAAACTGTTGACAACTTCTGCACCATCGTACATAAAAATCCATGGCTTAAAAACACATCGGATGTAAGAGAAAAAAATAAATGAAAATAGTCATGGACAATTTGCACGTTAATACTCAAGGATCCCACTGTACATATATAACATTGAAAGAAACCAAATATGATGCAATTTTGCAATAGTATCGTTTGTATGGAATTAGGTTTGTATAATTTTCTTAAATAAATCTAGTAACAAATATGAAGGGAAAAAGGTGGGATACGTTTTTGAAGAAGATGAATGTTTCCTTTGTACGAAGTTCACAACTTAAATTTTAAAAAAATTGGACTTAAAATGGAATGTTGTTTCGTTAAAAGTGAATATTGTCATTCTTTATTACACATTGCATTCGCGTTATTGAACATTGCGTAAGTGAAATGGAAAATTCTAACATTTGTAACATACGGAGATTAATTATACATTTGCACTTTTAGATTATATTCTAAGTTAAAGTTTTGAGAAAAGTGAATAGGTTCTATGACGTTACAAGTTTAATTGTGCTATTGTGGACTATTTCTTGATTTTATTAAAGTTTCCTTAAAAGATCACAGTACAAGTGTTACACGTACATACGTATGTATCTAGTAGTAAGTCTAACTCGACACTCTCCTAGAAATGTTGATCCAATAATAACATGCAGCCAGTGGCGGCGATTGGGTTTCAAAACCGGGGGGGGGGCAAGGTACCAAAACTTGGGGGATAAAGACAGTATATTTCCATTTGTAGATAAGGTTTAGCATAGTGGGGGGCAAAAGTGGTGAAAAGTGGGGGCAACTGCCCCCTCGCCCCCCTAATCGGCGCCACTGCATGCAGCCCATGGAATCCGGTTTCTAAAAAAAATGCGGATCCGTATAATGCATCTGCAATAGTAAATGGTGACTCAAAATATTCATAGAATGGTAAATTATACCTCCAGCCCTAGTGTTATTACTAGGGCTTGTGTGGTTTAAGAATATTTTTTTTCTAGTAGGTTATGATGTGCTCATGTTACAGTTACGCAGCCCGGGTCCCATATCCATGGTAACGGTTAATGTTTTTGCGTGTGAAGACGTGTAACCACAGATTAGTGTAACCGGCCAGATGAATGTATCACTTCAATGTGAAGACACAAAGGTACCTTGGTGAAGACACGTGAAGAGACGGAATGTCAGAGTTTCAATATGCAGATATTAAACACCAGAACACAAGAACAATGTCTAGATTAGGATGTGTACTATAGGCTGTAGAAAAGCTCATGTGGAAATCACTAGAGTCGTAAGGTGGTACACTAAACTTCATAAAATTAATATAGTTTTATGTTTTGCGTTTATACTATAAAATATTGAAACAAAAAAATCTTGTTCATTTAAAACATCGGGAAATTAGTTTTTATTTCATGTTATGTATAATAAGCACCCGTCGGTATATTCAATTTATCTGAAGCCAAAAACTGTAAATGAGTTTCAGAAATATTACGGGCCTCACACTAGATTCTGATACGATAAAAATTTAACTCAGTGCATCGTTAAAGCGAAATATTTAGTTTTCTGACCTAATAGTTCTTATTCATTCAGAATGTTGACTTCACCTACAATAACATTTCAAAATTTGAATACCATTTGAAAATTCGTAAATAACATTGATAAACGTTAAATCCAATCTTTACAGTTCTGCATGATCTACCTTTATTTTTCAAATTAGATAAAACTGTATCATACATTTGAATCTTACTCTGAATTCTGAAGAATTCTAACCGTTCATGCTAGTATGTAATAAGAACTTAAGTGTTCGAGTTCCGTATTTAGTTTTTTGAAAATTTAACGTACAAGAGGATTAGGAAAGGGAATGATTGGAATTTCGTATTCAATAAGCTTTTAAACTTCGAAAACACAATTCTCGTTTGTAATGTACACCAATTTTTAATTTTCGAGAAACGTGATAAATATTTGGTTGCACAATTTACCGTGCTCATAGGTTGGAGTTTCTTAAGAGCATTTTTCTTATTAAAAATTTTGCATTCACACTCATGTTCAGGTGAGGAGTGAAAGTGTACAAATATACAACGAACTTAATTAGTCTACTCTAACCTACTTGAAACGTCTGGATGCTAAGAACAACAAACTAAAATGACCTAACCTATTAATTGAAGCCAATGAAAAGGGGATTTACGATCATACGGAAAATATGAAACTGGTTGAGAATATTGCTTAAAGCAACTTATTAAAAAAAATCCATAGCAAAAAGCAAGAGTACACAGTAGGCCTTATGTACTGTACAACCAGGAGAATATTGTGATTGTTAAAGGCATTTAATATTCCTTATGGGTAGACAAGCCAGGTAATGGTAAAAATCAAAAAGCAATACTTGATTCAAGTTGTTTTTCAGTACATGGCATAAGTTTCAAGAATAACAGCCAGCGTTTTATTAATTCCTATCAACGATAATTTATTTCTAACTTATTTATTTATTACGTCTTGTTTATCATGGCGAAGTTAAGGCTTTGCAGCCTTTTCTACCACTTAACTATGTTTACATCGAAATTTGATCATATGAAAATTAGAAAACAACATTTAAACCATTGCATAGAAAGGTAAATATTAAAATAAAGAAAGAGAAATATAAAATTACAAAGAAAAAATTACAAAAAAAGGATAAGAAAAAAAATACACACGGGAATAAAAACCTAACCTATACTCACGAGCATACAAGAAAAAACACACACACACACACACACACACACACACACACACACACACACACACACACACACACACACACACACACACACACAATCTCATATTCATGACAGTAGTCAGGGATTTGAAATATTAAGGTGAATAAGGATTTTCAGTGTTTTTCTGGGCTTAACTGTATTCAATTTATCACTAAAATATAATGTGCTAACTATCTGTGCCCAATAAAAAAATGTTTTAATTGTGTCTTAAAGACACATGCTGAAGATGAGTTCGGGATTTCGAGGGGCAGTGAGTTCCAAAGACGAGAAGTAGAAACGGTGAAAGATTTTGAATAAAAATTTGAGTTATTAAGGGGGAACTTACATAAACGTGCATCGAAATATAAATGTATCTATACTGAAAATATAATCACATACTGTAATCTAAACTTGGGTAAAATTTCGAATTCTAGAGTAGTAATTAACCATTGAGGATTTTTATATTTCTTGTTATTTCAAGTCCACTTTATATAGGCTAATCGGGACTGGATTTACAGTTTAAAGTAGGATTCGAACCACTATGCTCCTCCACCGGCTATTAATTCATTGAGTAGATGCAACTTTAAATATAATTTAATAAAAATAAATTTTGCTCTTGTACTTGTTACATTTTGAACAGGTTAGGATAAAAATATCTCACTTTGTTACTCTTCAATGCGGAGCATCAATGAAAATAAAGCAAATAGGTTACACGAAGTACAATGACTGATTGTGTAAAGGCATGAATCATTATTCTTTAAATAGCAAATTTTCACTTAAATATCTTGTCTACAGATTTTCCTTCTTAAATTTCTACAGACCTTAAATGCTACTTTGAAATACACATTTTTTATATAGTTCATTAATTATATTGCAATATGAAAAATATTTTGCTGTTTATGATATAGAAATATTCTATAAGGCGATAATATTGAGTAAAAGGGTACAAAATTATCCACAATATATTTATGAAATAGGCTATTAAATTGAATGAAGTCGTAAAACTTTATTGATCGACATCTTATTTATTTGACGTAACGTTTACCATAATGATAAACTGGAACATAATAGGCCTATGTTATTGAAGAAGTAACTGAATATATTTTATTATGTCTAGAAATTAAATACGTCACCTATACACATCGAACTGCACAATTTCCGACATCGTATACACAAAAATATGGACATAAAAATCACAATCATTTGTTCTCGTGTTAAATGAGGGTATATTAATAGTAATATGGTCGATATCCATGTAATTAACATGTTCAATCAGCTAGGTTCGTACAGGCTGAACTCAAACATTTTTGCACTAGCATGTAACTGAGATTTGTATTACATACAACGCACAGATTTACTTGTAATTGATCAGAATATAGCATTTTTAATTTGCGATTATAATTATGTCTTACTCTGAAACAAATAAATTTACACGACCTGTTTTTCGAACTACTTGCTCATACAAATAGATGTATTTTTCCTAACCATAAGCTCAGTCCTTTGACCTCGCCAGTCTTTTTTAGCATCGCAGATTCAGGCCTGTAGTATCTCGAAGGTTTATTCATATAATTATAATAAGCTTGGGTTTATCTATTGGGTATATAAAAATGAGGGTGTGTGTGTATGTAAGACGACCGATATTAGTGTGGAAAAAATTGTTTTCGGGATCGCTAAGATGAATAGTGACACTCCCAATGCCGTTCAACTCCAAGACACCTCTGGCACCCCTAGCTTTGGAGGTGGGAAGGGGGTGACATGTAAAACGACCGATATTAGTGTGGAATTAAAGGTTAAATGTTTGATTATTAAACCAGATTTTTTTTAATGAAGACGTTTAGTCTAAGGCTTGAACTTTGTTTCATGTGTAGACCTACCTGAGGGTGTTTACAAATAAATTATCAGTGCTTAGAAATGCAACCCTTTTTTGCAGCATGGGCTCAAACATGACCTTTTATAGAATTTTGATAGTTTTCGGGGTCAAATCTCTCAGATGGGTCCTCTTTAAAAATTCTGCAATTTGGCATGGAAGAAGCCCTGCATAAACCTAACTCTCAGTAAAAATCTCAACTCGTTTGGTCAATATGAGTTAGCGTATGTGGTCACATTGCTGTGTAAGGTTAAGGATATCCCGTCCTGGATATCAAGAGGATCTCCAATATGGTGGATATCTATGGAATCTCTAGTGCTAGATATCCATGGAATCTCCAGTGGTAGATATCCATGGAATATACGCTATACGTCCACGTGTTATTAAAAAATTGAAAAAAATGTTAAATATCTGTGAAAAGATTCATTCATAGCGTCTAGTCATTTAGCGAAATATGTTAGAACTCAAAATGTATGATGCAATCTTAAATCACAACTAGCAAACATCACCCAAAACATAGTGTCGTGCAAAGGCCCATTGCCTGACCCAGCGAGTCGTGTAAATAACTAAGTTATTAGCTATAGAATTAGTTTAAATAATGCACAAGGTCAACGTTTCAAAATTTCACGCTCGTAACTATCGAATTACCCTGTGGCAAAAATATCAACTTTGCCATACGATAGTATATCTATGTTAATTTATATATATATATATATATATATCACTCAAAAATTACCCATACAAGAACGAACACTCGCAATTTATAAACTTCCAGAGCATGCAGACATGGATTTATGCACATGAAGGCCAAGGCTATAACAACATCGTGATCCCTTCTCCCCTACTGTACAGTCACCGGCAATATAAATTCGACACCTAGCCCCTGAAATACTAGCTTTCCTGCAATGCGTTGTGTGTGTTGTCTAAATCTAAGGCGGTAGTAGAAGTTGCCATTGAAAGTTTGCTACTAAAATTCACTCATCGCCGTAGAGTTAGTCAACACACACACACACAAAGCATTGCAGGGAAGTGAGTATTTCAGGATCAAGTTGTCCCATTTTATATTGCCGGTGACTGTACAATTTCAGTTTTCAACTTTTAGGCCAAGTCATGTCAGCTCAACAGTGCTCATATTTTTTCTTACCACATTTCAAATTTATTTTTCGTCTCATTGGTCACCTATATAATAATTTTTCCTCAGTTCCTCCATAGCAACTTGGAGATGTAATGCACTGACTGTTGTATCGTACAAAATACGCTAAGAGCACTAAACCTAACATACCTAACCTATTCACATTTTCATTTTCGCTATTAGATGCATACGTCAGTAGGTTAGGCAGGAGAGCTTTGGTGCTGCCAGCAAATATCTCTAGGTAGTTCCTATAGCTGCCGAAAGCTTCTCGCAGTGGAGCCCCCTTTGCAAGTGAAAGTCCGGAGCTGTAGCCCTCCCCTAAAACCAGCTCTGAGAAGAGGTTACAAACACTCATTTTATTGTAATTACTTTGGCGCTCAATTTACATTTAGAACCCCTTTAAAACGTCCTCACACTTCTCCAGATTGTAACTAAATCGGGGTAAATCCCTGTACATCCCCCATCCTCCTTAAACTTCCAATCATTAATCTGTCTACCAAGAGCAAATTGTGTAATATTTCAGGACAAAAGACGTAAAGACTGGCAATTATTGTACCCGATGTCACGAGTCGTCCGTCACTTTTGTTTAATTACCACCAACCTTCGTTACGGGGCCCTGGAATCGATTTTCGGCGTGTGTCTGCGACCCATTGTTTCTCATTAAAAGCGCGGAGCATGTCGACGCCTTCTCATTCTTAAAGATTAATGACAGGCCGAAACATGTTAATGAATATCTGCTGAATGAGAAAATATCACGCACTGGACGAGTTCCTTGCGCGCCGCCGTGGAAGTTTTAATTCAAAGGTTCTCTGGTCCATAGGCTAGGTCAAAAAGCGCTGGACTCCAAGCAAAACACAAAGGGAATTAGTCGAAATTGGAATTAATGGCTACACAGAAGATATATACAAGGTCATTCCACACCAAAGCATCCAATGGTGGTTGCATGACAATTTTAGAAAAATTTCGTTTTTAGTACATACGTTTATACATGATTCTAGATATCAAAACGAATATTAAAGAAAAATTATTGTCTTTAGTTCTCCTGGGGTAGCCATTTTTTCAACATTGCGGATGGTTTTTTTGCTCATGTAGCAGTTTACGGAAACTTTATATATCTCAAAAACCATTAGAGCTAGAGAATTGAAACAGAATTAATTTTTTAGCTAATGAAGCATGCTTTCTATGATATTCAAGTATAATTTGCATCCTAAGAACTAAAGTTATGGTGGAAACTTGGGTAACAATAGTTAAAATGTTGGATTTTTAAGCCAAATTTCTTTAATGAAATGGTTTAGTCTAAGGCTTTAATTTCTTCTCATGTGTAGACCTAGCTGAGGGTGTTTACAAAAAAATTATCAGTGCTTAGAAATTCAACCCTTTTTTGCAGCATGGGCTCAAACATGACCGTTTATGGAATTTTGACAGTTTTTGGGGTCAAATCTCTCAGATGGGTCCTCTTTAAAAATTCTGAAATTTGGCATGGAGGAAGCCCTGCATGAACCTAACTGTCAGCCTAAATCTCAACTCGTTTGGTCAATATGAGTTAGCGTATGTGACCTCATTTGTGACATTGCTGTGTAAGGTTAAGCTACATGTATACCTACAATAATGGTATTTTTTTCTCTTTTGAAGTTGGGTTAAAAAAAAACTCAGAAAATATAGTAACATAGAATTTTAATACTTGTCTTACCAGAAATTAAAATAACAAGGTATGACAACTGAAGATCTACAATATCTGGAACCCAAGTGTTAGAAGGTTATTTTTTAAATGTAGCAGTGTATGTAGCTTAGAAGTAGGGTATTTATTTTGGAGGGTCAAAGCTGGTAGAATATATGATTTTATGTTGCCTGTACTTTCCACTTATTTTTTGCAAGGAAATACATTCGTAGATGTAGATATGAGCCATTACCAGCAAAAGATTCAAATACATGTTTTGATGGGATTTGAGGCAAGTCTGGAGTTGATATATGCATCATGAACAATATGTGCTTTCATTCTTCCTTTGTCAAATGTGCTGAGAGGTAGTGACTTGAGAATGTTTGTTACATATGACTGGAAAAGGGAGTGTGCTGCAGCGGCGTATACTCTGGGTCATCTAGGTAATCGCAGATGACCCGGCTGTATTTCTTTTTTTAAAATATATATATAATTTAAAAAGTGTATAGTGGTAATTAATATATATATATATATATATATATATATATATATATATATATATATATATACACACACACACACATTTCTTGGCAATATTCTTTCAAACCAATTTCGATGCATACATTTCCTTGCTTCCAGCGCGCGAATACTTCCAATCGTTTGCCGCCGATTGTCCGGGAACCTTTCTCCAGCCGGTGGAATGACTTCAGGGAATCTCACCCTGACGTCATTCCTCCCGCTTTCCTTACAACCCTTGGCGAGGAGGGAGGAGAAAGGAAAGAGGGGGAGGAAACACTGCTTCTCAGGCGCGGTGATTCCGTGCCCAGGGTAAGCTCCTTCTTGTGAGAGTCCACCGGTCTCACTTTCAACCTTCAGAGCCTTTTACCGTTCCCTCCGCTGAACTAGGGAAAACATACCCGGTAGAGTGCGAAGAACAGGAAATCTGAATAACATGGGCAAACCAATTCTACGCTAATTTTCACTTTACATTTGCTTCTGTCTTACTGATTTCTGTTACTTGAACATAAATTTATCAAAAGGGAAAAGCTTAAATATTGAAGATGAAGCAAACTGAATTAAAATTCAAAGCTTAAGCAGTAGATAGTAAATATGCCTTCCACGACAACCCTGATTTTTTGACCTCTAAGAAAATCGCACCAAAACCTCAAAAACTCACTTTCTCTCCACGTTCCGCGCCTCATTTATTGCGCTGACGATGTTTCACAGCGCAGAAAAGCCGGTACGAGAAAAAACACTTTCTCATCCTTGAAGTACGAATGCACCTTATCGTAATTTTTTTCTAAGTCCGGGCCAATGTTTATATATCGTGACGTTTGTAAACCTCTCGCGAACGATGTGCCACACACACATATGCGCGCGCCTCTCATTATTTCTGTATTGTGACGCAAGCAAACAAACAAAATAATAATAATTGTTTTTTTAGGATTCCTGGCCCCTATAACCCCGCCAGGGTGCGTGGTGCCCAACCAAAAAAAAGTTTCTTACGGCTGCGGTTATAGATAACCACACCTCTGTAGAGTTTCACGTGTTTTTTTTTCCTCAAAGGTCCTATGGGACACCTCTGTTTGTCAAAAATTCGAGATATTTGCAATCAACCTTTCTGTATAAACGTATTGTCACGAATAGTCGAACGTGTTGTGAATGGCAAAATAAAAATAAAAAATCTCAAATTCAAATTCGGTTAAACAAGACAGAATAAGATAAAAGTGGAATCTTCGGGCTCGCGTTTCTTTAACCGACCTACTCCTGGAAGTACTAGATAAAATTTTTCAAGAATTGTATTGGACGAAGATGATGATATCCATTTGAGTGATCGATATTGCTGAAATTTATCTGGTGTTCTCTAGATGATCATGAAAAAAAACTATATTTATAAAATTACAGGGAGAAAAAGTGATAATCTAGAAGTTGCGAATGTAATAACAGGAGAGCTGGAAGCGATTCTGGACGAAAAACGACAACAAGAAGAAGAAATGTAAGGAGACTAATCGACGCGAGCAAGACAAAAGATGATCTGATGTAATAATACTACAGCATTTTTTAAGTGCCATGCATTTCTTCTTCGTTCGTAATGAAATCAACAAGTTATTCGAATTACGGAACTTGTAATCTGACCTCCCTAGCGAAGCATGTTCTAAAAAAAATAAAAAATCATCGGAAGTTTTCATTTCGCAAGCCACGATGAACTTAGGAGGCACAGGCTTATATGCATTCCGTCTTTCGTTCGGAGGGACAACGTAACCAACCATTCAATGATGGAACCCCCCCCATGGCGCAGAGGTAGCGTCGTTGCCTTGTAATCAAGAGGTCCAGGGTTTGATACCCGGTGGAGGCACAAGTGGTTCGGATCCCACTTTAAACTGTAGGTCCAGGCTCGATTAGCCATACTGTGCATAAAGTGGACTTAAAACACGAACTCAACAACAACAACATTCAATGATGATAATGTTTATGAATTTGTTCGGATTGAGAAAGTAAAAATTATCATGGAAGAGCCACCTTCCTTTGAATATCCCCTTTCCTCTGTTCATACTTTCCTTCCTTGATTTCTATTATGTTTTCCGCTCGTCAGTCAAGCTTTTTTTCACAGCTCTTCGTTTCCATTTTTCTCTCAACGTACAAATTCATGTTATCACGTCATGGAAATTCTTCTTCTTTTTGCATTGCATAATTGAAGATTTAAAATAACACATGATGATGAAAATGCTATTGGCAAAATTTACGAGGGGAATAAAATTGTAAGAATTCCCTTGTCAATATGAATATCATATTACTAACTTTGTTTCTTGTTTAATACGTGAAACCATATTACATTGAATATTAACTAGTTAATTAATTCTCTACCTTTCTTGAACCCGAAAGTTCATGCTTGCAGTTCGATTTGTCCTTATCCTGAGCAAGATCTATTTATATATTTTTTTAATTTTTTTTTAGTTCCTTAGATATGAAACGAGGAGACAGAGAAAAGTAACACGAATTAAGCCTTCTTTTCATTTCCTCTTTAATATCATTTTCATTTGTTAGTATTACTCCCAAGTATTTTGGATTTGGAAAAACTGGTTCAAACAAGTTGTTATCACTTGGTTTCGGCCTGTAAGCACATATCTTTAGATTTCACATTGCTAACTTCTAAAACCTATCTCTCTTTAGCTGCTTTGAAAAAAAATATTTTAGCATTATTCTTAATTTGTATTTACATCATTCCCCAGTAAGTCTACATCATCTGCATATGCTAAAACTACTTCGTTAGTTTCTTTTAGCTTCCTAGAAGCATATTCCAAGGCAAAATTAAAAGAGCAATGGAGATAATGCATCTTCTTTTTTTTTAAGCCATCATGAATTGTACATTTTTTGTCAGACATATTAAACAAGTTTCTTCTCGACTAATTTATCTCTTTGGCATTTTTGACTTCAATCAAGTTAGATTCTGCTGTGCGTATTTAATTTATTTCTGATTTATCTCCTACATGAACTTTTAAAACGTCATTAAAGTAGTTCTTCCATCTATTTAAAATAGTCAGCCATTTTATATCAAGTTTACTTTAGGTTGCCACCCCTTTCTCAAATTCATTTGCACCTCTACTACTTTTATTTCAATTTCGTTAATTTTACTTTTCAAGTAATCTTCTAAAACATGCTGTTGTTCTTTAACCGCCTAAGTCTTTTTTTATTAGTGCCTCTCAGATGGCGCAGTAGTAGCGTCGTCGCCTTGTAATCAAGGTATCCCGGGTTCGATCGCTGGTGGAGGCATGTAGTGGTTGGGATCCCACTTTAAACTGCAGGTCCAGGCCCGATTAGCCTTACTGTGCATAAAGTGGACTTAAATCAATCAATCTATTTCTATTAGGTTATGCGAACCATGGCTTACTTTTTCTTGATTTATACTTTATTTAACTGCTGATTCTATTGCATTACGTACGTGTTCCCAATTCTTATTTACGTCTGTTTCATTTTAAATCCTGCAAAATTAAAAAAAAATGTACAATTGTTTAGATTGAAGTTCATTATATGGAAATAAATTTCATTTTTTTTTAAAATTATTTTTTTTTGCCAGGGATTGTATTTTTTTTATAGTGGCATGTGCTTTCATAACGAACTAACTAACTCTCTAGCCTTCTCAAACCCAAAAGGTTCATGGCTGCATCAACACAGGCCTTCCATCTGTCCCTATCTTGAGAAAGATCTATATACTCTTTTTCCATCTCTACCAAAATTTCCGTTAGGTCCATCCCAAATATTGTCCTTCAATCTTCGTCTTAGTTTTCCTACAGGTCTCTTACCATCAGGTCTCCCAACAAGAATCCTGTAAACTCCTTTTTTTCCTCTCCCATTCGTGCCACATGGCCTGTCCACCTTAGTCTTCTTGATTTAATTATACTAATAATATCTGGACATGAATATAAATTTATGTAGTTCTAAATTATGTAACCTTCTCCACTCACCTATCTTCTCACCCCTTTTAGATCCAAATATTTTCCTAACGATCTTATTTTCAAATACTCTCAATTTATGTTCCTCTTTCAATATGACAGACCAAGTTTCACATCCATATAATACTACAGGCAAAAAATTACTGTTTTGTATATTTTAACTATAAGTTTCTTAGAAAAAAGTAACATACATTTCCTAAATTTTAAGCCTACTTTTTTATTTTATATCCTCTTTTAATATAATTTTCATTTGTTAATATTACTCCTAAGTATTTGAATTTTTTAAACTGGTTCAAATAAGTTATCATGTGCTAATCACTGAACCGGAAATCAACAGCGTTGAGGCAGGGGTCCCAGGTTCAAATCCTGGCCTGGGCATGGGTGTTATTTGTTGTGTCCCTTCATTAATTTCATCATCATCACATACTCATCTTCGCGTTTAGCCAAAAGTGGCGGAAAAAAATAAAATAAACGAAATCAATTAATTGGTGCTAACCACTACGTCACGAGGTCGACTGGTACAGAAAGGCTAATCGGGACTACAATTTAAAGTAGGATCCGAACAACTAAGTGCCTCCACCGGGTATCGAACCCAGGACCCCTTGATTACAAAGCAATCGGGGATGCCCTCTCATGCACGGTGTTGAATCATGGACAATAAAGGCATCAGACCAAAAATCGGTGCCTTCGAAAGGTGGTGCTGGTTGCGAATGCTACGAATCTATTAGACGTTTGAAAGAACTGACGAACGATTTGAAATAAATTGTGTATTCGAGAAAGGTTCTAGACAGTTTGCTGTCATCAGATTTTACAATACTTTGAGCATGTAGCACGTCGTTTTGAAACTGGTCCTGGGAATCCATTCTCCAAGAAATAGAAGAAGAATAAATATCCAGAGGTTATTTACCAATTAGATGGATGGATCAAATTGAACATTTTATATGGACTCACATTTCCTTACGAGATGCATACAGAAATTTAAATTTTGAGAAATGAAGAGGACGAATTGAACGTAATTTAGTTGTACAGAATGTTTACGAGAGATTGAGTATCTATATATTTCCGCAGATGCAACGACAATCTGGATACAGCAATCCGCGACCATTATTAAGAGCTGTTGTTGGATGACTTAACAATCACATCACCGCAGAAACAGATGGAACTGGTGAATAAAAAAGCAGTTCTTTTGATGCAGCCATATCACTGCAAGAATCCTATATTTTTTCTTCCGCGTTACAGCATTATTGCTTCTAAGAGTAGAACTTCATTCACAGCCGCATATAAAGGCCATCATCGCAGAAACGCCTCACGATATAGAAACATAGACGGCACATGTTTTTAGAAAGTTACATTACTGGAGCATGCATACTTGAAAGTACGTTTTTTGACACTCACCTTTCAGAGCCTTTTTTTCGCTCTTTTAGTCCGTCACTGCAATAAAACAACCGCGAAACGTAAAAAGAAAGTTAGTATTAGGTCGTAGTAGATTACACTGAGGGCCCATTGACAGACGATCTCTGCATTACATTAAAACATCGTAAGGGGAGACAGTCTTATAGGAAAATGTCGTAAGTCATTTCAAAAGTAGGTCAAAGGGCTGCGCCAAAACGAAGCATCCCACCTGTCGGGTTTAGTGTGCCGGCCGAGTCTCGGTGTCCTCTGTCCTCCCATACCAAAATAAACGTAGGTCGTCATGGAACCAATTTTTTTTCATCAATCGAAAATTTTCTAAGTCCACAGCGTTAAAAAAAATCTTAAATTACAAATATCTCGAAAATAGTAAGAGTTATCAAAAAAATATATCGAAAAACACCCCCATACGGTATCGTTAGATACCCCCTCCTGTCGATTTTAGAGGTGTAGAATACGTGTACCAAGTTTTGGTGGTCCTGGGGTCAAGGGGTAAGAAGTTAACCCACCCTCCAAAACTTTTGATCACTCGTAACTTTTAAACAAATAGTCGTAGAAAGGTCGGGTTTAGTGCGTCGGTCGAGTCTCGGTGTCCTCTGTCCTCCCATACCAAAATAAACATAGGTCGTCATGGAACCAAAAATTTTCCGAAATTTTTTTCCAAGTCCTGCGCTAAATTGCAAATATCTCGAATTTTTGACAAACAGAAGTGTCCCATAGGACCTTTGAGGAAAAAAAAACACGTGAAACTCTACAGAGGTGTGGTTATCTATAACCGCAGCCGTAAGAAACTTTTTTTTGGTTGGGCACCACGCACCCTGGCGGGGTTATAGGGGCCAGGAATCCTAAAAAAAACAATTATTATTATTTTGTTTGTTTGCTTGCGTCACAATACAGAAATAATGAGAGGCGCGCGCATATGTGTGTGTGGCACATCGTTCGCGAGAGGTTTACAAAGGTCACGATATATAAACATTGGCCCGGACTTAGAAAAAAATTACGATAAGGTGCATTCGTACTTCAATGATGAGAAAGTGTTTTTTCTCGTACCGGCTTTTCTGCGAAACATCGTCAGCGCAATAAATGAGGCGCGGAACGTGGAGAGAAAGTGAGTTTTTGAGGTTTTGGTGCGATTTTCTTAGAGGTCAAAAAATCAGGGTTGTCGTGGAAGGCATATTTACTATCTACTTTAAGCAATTAAAGCACCTATTTGCTGACTCCCCCCATCCTTGTATTTACAAAAATAGTGAATGTTTCTCCTCTTTAATCTTCAAAAGCAGCGAGAATACTTCTTTCACGGAACTGAATATTTTTTAAAGGGAAATATATCAAAAATAAATTATATATATATATATATATATATATATATAACATGTTATATATATATATATATATATTAGTTAATTTAAGTTGCTATATTCCGCCTCTTTAGATTAATAGTGATGAAGATGAACGAATTAAACATAAAACGAAAAAAAAAACACATCAGGCACGTAACCAGGTGGAGGACTCGGGGGGGGGCTGAAACCCCCCTCCCAGAAATCCTACAAATATCTAATTTAAAAAGTGTATAGTGGTAATTAATTTTACTTCATTAGCAGGATTAAACACTTTGCATAATACGTTGTAATAATCTGAGATTCATCTTCAGGACTTCTAACCCCACTTTTCAACTTTATGTGGCGGCTGCTAATAAGGGATGATCTCCATCCCGAAATCAAATTCTGGCTCTGACCTGCAATGATTCGAACTTTTAAAAACCTGTCATTTCGAGCTCGGAAAGGGACTTTTTTTATCATTCATAGGGAATTTCATTCTGAGCCAGGAACACAACAACAGAAGTTTGGCGCGTGAAACTGAATGCGTGTAGTCGTTGGCTTCATGCTGTGATTCGTGTTTATTATTTATTTAGGTGTAATGGATGTGATACAAGATTTGCTGGTGAAACCTTTTGGAACAAGATCTTTTCAGAAGTTGCAAATTGTTAATACAGGTAGGCCAGTGTCATCGCTTGAACTTATTCCTACACACAAAGACAAAAATCGGGAATATGTGAGGCATTTTCGCAAGCAAATTATGACAAAACACCATGGTTGACAGGAAGTATAAGTGTTAATAAGCTTTGCATTTTTGTTGGCCGTGCTTACTTTTCGGGGCTGAAAAGAATGTATGGACGCGTGGCTGATACTGTAATCTTTGCAACGCTTGTGCCAAACATGAAAAATCTAAAAGTCACATAACTTTCTTTGTTAAGCTGCAATCTTTCGCACTGACACGTATTGACGTGAACTGGACAAACAGCATGCTTTGGATGTGGTACGGCACAAGTAATCGGGTCCTGGAGTAAGTTGAATTTTGCACAAATTAATATTGCAGGTTTTTATTTCACTAGTGCACGTCTTTCATTTTATATTTCACAGGCTGTTTTTTTATAGCTTTATAATACTGTCTTGTTTTATTATTTGAAATTCTACACGTATAGTAAACTGCAATAACGAGAATTAATTGATTGTGATCGTAGCAATAAGACAAACATTCCGACACAATATTCCTAAATCCAATATGGAGCTTGACATAAATTGCACGGAAACTTTTGGAGTTTGAGGATCAAAAGGTCGGAGCTTACCCACTCGTTAGAACCAGCATACGCCACTGGTGTGCTGCAGGATGTTTAACTGGAGAGAACTGTCGTAAAGACACTTTTGGTAAAATAGCTAAAGATTTAATTTTAAACAACTTAGTGAAAATGATAAAACACAGGTCAAGGCTACAGATGGATGACTTAGAGACAATATGCAACTGTCAATCAAAAAGTTATTCATAAATATATATTTTTTATTTGGTTAGGTACACTGTGATCTTCTGAAATAGCATTCAGAGAGAAAGTTAAGTAAGAGAATTTTTAAAATTAAATTAAGGGACATTTCCTCATATAAAATGTGCAAAATAATGCATATATAATCCATGGATCTGATTTGGGCATGGGGCATTTCTGATAGTTAAGAAACGGAAATCGACCAAATTTAGGGCATAATTTAAGCAATAATGTTTTTTTAAATTTCCAAATATAATGCATGTTTTTGTGAGAATTGAGGCGGAAGGTAACCACAAAATCCTGCCACAAAAACTGCTATAAAATCATATCTATTGCCCGAAAAGTGTCATAGCAGTTATATAACTGGAAGGGCTGGACCGATATTGTATTTCGCAGGGCCGGGTTTCCTTGGTGTTAATTTTTCAAAAATTTCGTGGAAAATATCTAAAATATCGTGTTTATAGTTAAACATATGGCAGCAATTTCGTGAAAATTTCGTGGTAATTTTTAATGCCATGCACTTGTACATAATGTTACTAAATCAATGAATGATTTTATACAAGGCATAATATTTGCAACATTTATGGGAAAATAAGCTTCAAAATAGTAAATATTAAAGTTCACCTTCTGAAAATCAGTATAACTCAGTTATATTTATAATTTAGAAAAAGTGGAGTGTACAGAACAATCTGTCTCACTTTTATTTTCATTCATGAAACATCAACATACAACAAATGACAACATTTTGCTCCTTCATACTTCTTCTCATATCTGATTGTACTGTGAAAAAAAAAAACGTTCACTATCTGCGTTTGAAAGAGGTAACTACAATGACTTCCATTACTCTTTCAGCTATTTCTAAATAAATGGAATGTTCCAAAGGATCAGGAAAACCCAGTCACCTGCACATAAAAAATAATAGACTTTTGGGTTACTGTGCTTTTCCAAATGGTTCCTTTCAAGCCAACATCTTCAAATCTAATATATTTCTTAAAAATAAATTTGTAAAAAATGCCATTTTTTTCGTAAAAATGAAAATGTTCGCAGAAACGGTCAATTTTCGCGAAAATTCGCATCAAAATTACACCCGGAAATCAGTCACATTTGTGATAAATCGTTCATATACTACTTGCTGCATCTCTCCGTTACATTTCGCGTTTATCGCTAATAACAAAAAAAACCAGCCCTGTGTATTTGAATGAAATCAGCCAACGCGTTTGAAGATAATACACTCTCACACCGCCGCCGTAACAAAACCTGTAAACAGGCGCGATTCATGCACGGAATTGTAAAACGTTAACTTTCTAGGAATTAGGCAAAAGCTTCTACGAGCTCATGTAACATAGAGGCATTGTTGTCTGATATGTGGGATGTTAAACTTACAAACAAGGATTAGCACTACCGCGATTGTGTTCGAAGAAAACTCCCAACTTTGTGGTAAACTCTAGCTAATACTCTCATCGAACACATCACGTAACCATGGCGATAATACATGCAGAAACAGAGGTTATTAGGGAAAATAATCCCTACAATATTTACTCCGTTATTGCCTTTTTACAAACTGAAAATATGGCAGAAAAATACTTTATTAACTCTTCACTTGCAGTGGCGGCAAAGTTCGGACGGTGGAACCGAAATCAATTAGCAAGGTCATGTTAATACTTCAGGGGCCTCCCCGATGGTGTACTGGTAACTTCGTCGCCTTGTAATCAGGGTTCTAGGGTACAATACCCGTTGGAGGCAAATAGGGGAAGTACCCAAATTTCGCCCACTTTTTCTTTATTTCACACAAAACCTGCTGCACTACACATGCCAACTAAATAAGTATTGATCTAAACACGACAATCATTAAACTAAGTTTACACAAGAAATTAACAGGAATGTAAGAAAAACAATACGAGGAAATGTATTTTCCCACAACAATACTAGTAATTTTTTTTAGAAAAGACTATAATTTCGCCCACTGCATACTTTACATAGATATAAGTAGTAGTTAGGCCTGGGCATGGATGCTTGTGAGTGTTCATCAATTTCATCATGTCATCACTCATCCCCATATTCGCAAATTAGCCAAAGATGACACAAAAAGCGAAATAAAGTAAAGCAAAGCAAATCAATCAATAAGTACTAGTTACGAAACCAAATAATAAGCAATATACTCGTATAATAATTAGAAATGCATGACACCATAAGCGCGGTGAACCGCGGCAGATCAGTCGTTAAAGCGTCTGAATGCCATGCGAGAGACCTGGGTTCGATCCCCGGGATTTTTTCCACCTGTTCAAGCGGCTCCGGCGCCCACCCAGCGTCGTATAAAGTGGCTACCTAGAGGAAACTCTAGGGGATAAAGGCGGTGAGGGGCGTGGTGCTGATCACATCACCCCCACCTTCGGCCGTGATCAAGAAAGTGTGCGGCCCTATCTCTACACCCTTTGTATGCCTTCATGGCGTGGTGCAAACACAGGGGAGCACTTGTCTTTACTTTTATGACACCATAAGCATTTGGTGTTAACTGCAAGAGAAAACTAGGCTTCACTGTGAGCTGAAAACATGAAATCTGAAAATTGTCTACGTAAGTGTTCTTTTAAGACCCCTGCCTAACGCTGAAGCAATTTTCGCAGGTGAAAAGTTGATCTTTTTCTGCGTTACAAACACAATGCTCATGAAACGAAACATAGAATTTGTACATCCAACCCACTTGAAACGGGTGGGCGAAATTTGGGTCAACGTGACACCGTGCAATGAGACTCTTCCGAAGTCAGAGAACAACTCTTAGCCGCCAAAAAAACAACAACTGTATATTACAGCACATTTCTCACTAACTAGCCATTCTTATCGGTGACAGGACAGAACCGACCATTTCCTGCAGCTTTTATAAAAGGTCGGAACCTTTAAAAAAACTTCAAAAGCCCAATGGACACACACAATGCAATCTACACTCTTCAATATCTCACAGTTGACTGCTTTCTCACTAATTCTAACGTTAAGATCTATGGTAGTTGTTGACAGCTCACACCAGCTGAAAAACTCTGGTGGGAGAAATTTGGTTACTTTCCTCTAGTGGTTTGGATCTAACTTTAAACTGTAGGATCAATCCCGATTAGCCTTAATGTGCCTACAGTGGACATACAACTAAACTCAAAAGTTAATACTTTGTTCTCTGTGCCACGTGGTTTTATAGGTTCAAACATCTCTCATGCCTAACAGTATGTTCCATAAGGACAAAACTTGTACAGGCAGTCCTCGACTCCTTCTGCGTCGAAGATATTTTTATGGTTAATATATATGGAGTGTTTTTCATACCTTCCATATTATTGTATTTACTCCATAATCAGATTTTTTAAAAAAAGTTTTGCAAATCACTTGTGCTCTTGTTTTTGATTAGAACTTATATGTTTGTTTTTCACAGTTGCCTTCCAGTTTGTTTCTTGCCTGTGACACTTCTTAGGAAGTTTCTTTTCTCTCAGCTCTGTTCTTTCCATTTCCACTCTAATTTATCTCCCACTTGTATTTTCCGTTTATCTTTTTTCGATTTATCTCTTTATCTAGCAAGTATGCTGTTTTCGTCTTCTGTTTTCCCGCCTCTCTTCCTCCTAGCTATTATTGATGCCAGTTCCTTGTCGACCAACTACTTCTAATTTCAACATTAGAATCGCAACATTTCTTATGAAATATGGCTACGTTTTAATGAAAACTCTGCCCGCGTTCAACCCAGATTTCGGCTTGGAAGTGAGGAGAGATGAATAATTGAAATGTTCACCGCACAAAGGAAAGGATTTCAACCGTGGAAGAAGTAGTGTTGTGCTAAGTGAGACGATGCTAGTATTTTCTGATTAACGCTGACGATGACGTAGATTTATGAATGTTCAACTTATTTACTTAATGGAGTGAAATAAGTTTATCTGATAGAGCGGTAAGCTCCGTTTTAACCTGTGATTAAGCATATATTTTTTAAAAACAGGATTTTGGTCATTGTTTCCAACCTTATGATTATTGCCATTCTTTTGAGGTTTTTTAGAGGGGGTGGGGTGGTAGGTATCGATTTACATAGACCTGAATCTTTCTGAATTTTTTGCTGTTACACCTTTACCTGGCCTGTTTACACATGCATACGTTAATTTATACACATTTCTAGTTTTTGAGAACATCATGGCGATAGATTTAGTCTGATCATACAAATGCGATATGTGATATACTTCCTGATCTATATACACACACATGAGGGACGGCTGTAAAGTTCTCAGCCTGGCCAAGAACGAAATGATCTGTCTCAAGTTCCTTTAACTCTTCTAAGAAATTATTTTGTCTGGTCATTAAAAAGAAAAACAAGAAACACGTCTGTTGCCGCTCTACCTCTGAATCCTTGCAACGTTTTTCGTGTCTAAAGGTTTGGAAAATATAAATACTCAGACGGAGCAAGATCTGGTAAGTAGGGTGGAACACTGAAGCCCAAGAACATTTTACTTGGTATGCAAGGCTTAGCAATAAGAGACCATAGTGCGGGGACAAAGTGGGGGGAACTGTCCCCCAGCCCCTCCGTAATCGCTGCCATCTGTGTATATCGTTCCTGTCAGTGTAATTCCAGGACTTTTAATTTTTTTTGAGCCGCATACAAGAAAACATACTTAATTACATAAGAACTCAGACTCTAGTAATTTCATAAATATTTGGAATTTGTTCATTAGTACCATGGAGAGTATCGTGCAGTTATCACAGCTCATGTTCATGTTCTTGAAGATCTAGAAGTGAGAGGACTTTCGGATCATACTGTAGCAGCCTTAACATTCCTTGAAGGAATCACATACGCGCACAGGAAACCTCATTCTAGGTTTCCCTAGAGCCTAGATCAGCAAAGGCTCTCAGCAAATCTAAGAAGTTGGGGAAACGGTGTGGCAGGTTATGATGAATGAACCCGGTGTTCCTGGCACACGGCCGAGGAGGGTATGAAATATTGCTTCAGGGAATTACAGGAACGAGTCAAAAATCCAGCCTAACTGTGTCAACCAATACATTACGTGGGAGGGGGGAGAAGGGGCGGTTCCCCCCAGATGTGGATTTGAGGCTCCCTTTCTCGAAAAAAAATGGGAAGGTCGAATTTTTTTCAGAATAAACTCGATCCGGAGAGAGAGAGCCTTAGGGCGGGGAAGGAGAGAATTTTCAGCAAAACTAATTTCCTTAATTTGTTACCCGCCATGACTTGATTGATATGCCAAATTGGTTTAAGTTAATTCGGGTCTTGGGGAAACTTTTAGGCATCTCTTCTTAACGGTTTCCTCTTGAATTCTTGCTTCTTAGATTCTTGTATTGGTTTCGAGCGAGTAACGGATACCTTCTATTTTCTCAGATGCTTATTAACTAACTCCAATCGTTGTTGGTTTGAAATGAAATCATGGTAGCAATCTAGGACGGTAATAGACTAAATATGGTGAAAGAGCGATGCCTCTTGATCTGTTGGTCGATGCAAATCGTTTATGTTATTTCAGCCTGTTGGAAGAACAACGAGCCAGAAGGAAGTTTTTTGAGACAATGGTAAGTGAGAGACATAAATATCAGGGTAGATTTAAACAAACAAGAATCTCATGCAGGGTGTATACCGGTCTGGAAATCCTGGATAAGTCAGGGAATGTACTGTTTCTGGAAAAGTCAGGGAATATACTTTTTCTGGAAAAGTCAGGGAAATTCACTTTTTCTAGAAAAGTCGTGGAATTTACTTTTTCTGGAAAAGTCAGGGAAAGTTACTGTTTCTGGAACAACCAATATTTTGGTGGAAGTACAGAAAAAGTAGGTTTTCGAACAAAGAAGAAAATAACAAGCAAGATATTTTAAATTTGATATGGGCAAACTGTACTTGAGTTTGATATACTGAATATTACTGATAGAGTAGAAATTGCATGTTAAAAATCTAGGAAAAGGGACCATGTTTTGAGCTATTTTCAAGTAGAAATAAACTACAGTAAGTGGGAATTGGCATTTACCACTTCTTGTTGCAATATTTTGGTTGTGTTTGGTTGATTACTACATATGCTACTAAATGTTACTATAATTATGTATTATTTGTGCTAAAAATTTTGTTGTGTTGAATAAAATTAACCATCGATCAATACTTTGCCAGTATTACAGTAAAGGCTCACTCCTAATGCCTCTATCCACTCATCAGTTCTGTTTAGTTTTATTTTCATTATTACTGTTAACTTGGTTAAGTGTCATTCTAAGTGTGATGTTTAATACATGCATGTGTAAATACATGAAGTGCCCTAATTACTTGGTATGAAAATTTTTTGGTTCTTGGTTTGTAAAACTTGGAGACGTCCAATGGAATTTTGTTTTAACAAAATTGTAGACACCTTGTCATGATATTGAATGAATGAATGAATTAAAATTTTCTGGGTGCGTTGGCACATATAGCCATCTTAACCCTTCAAAAAGTCCGAGGAAATCCTGAAAAATCAGGGAAATTTACTGTTTCTGGAAAAGTCAGGGAAATTTACTGTTTCTGGAAAAGTCAGGAAATTTACTTTTTCTGGAAAAGTCGGGGAAATTTACTGTTTCTGGAAAAGTCAGGCAATTTACTTTTTCTGGAGAAGTCAGGGAAATTTACTGTTTCTGAAAAAAATCAGGGAAATATACTGTTTCTGGAAAAGTCAGGGAAATTTACTGTTTCTGGAAAAGTCAGGGAAATTTACTGTTTCTGGAAAAGTCAGGGAAATTTACTGTTTCTGAATAAAATCAGGGAAATTTACTGTTTCTGAAAAAGTCAGGGAAATTTACTGTTTCTAGAAAAGTCAGGGAAATTTACTGTTCCTGGAAAAGTCAGGGAATTTACTTTTTCTGGAAAAGTCGGGGAAATTTACTGTTTCTGGGAAAGTCAGGCACTTTACTTTTTCTGAAAAAGCCAGAGAATTTACTTTTTCTGGAAATGTCAGTTTAAAAAGAGTTGTAAACAAACCCTGGAGAGGGTGTAAGGCGAACGCAACACATTAAAAGGGTAAGGATAAACTAAAGACTTAGTCAGAAACAGTGAAAGAGGTCCGCTCTTTTCAAAAAGCTAAAAAAAAGTTTGTTAAAAATCAGTCATCATCCCTCAGCATGGATGATAAACAGTTGGGAAGGTTAAAAATTTGTCTGAAGGAATTAAAAGCGGAATTTTCAAGAAGAATATTCAGACATTTAAAATAAAATTGCAAAGACGACAATTGGAGAGTCCAGCCCTTGCAGCAAATGACCAAGAGTGAGACGGCTGTGCCCAATTCGAAGGAGTTAAAATGACCTACCTTTTTTCTACGGGAGGGACGGTACGAGGAACTTCATGCACTAATGATGGGATTGAAAGTACGAAGTTTACCCTATTTGGAAAACAACACAGGAGCAGAAACGTGTACGTTGCATTTGTAGTATTGGTCTCCTGGATAGCGTAGTGGTAACGACATCGCCTTTTAATCACGAAGTCCCGGCTTCGATACCCGGTGGAAGCATATAGTGGCTCGGATTCCATTTTAACTGTAGCTCCAGTTCCGATGCCTTTCTGTTCATAAAATGGACTTACAAAACAAGCTCAACACTTGGAGTAGGCTGTTCGCTCTACAATAGAGTGGATTGTTGCAGGAGCAGTGACATCATAATTGATAGTTATGGCTGTTGTGTTTGCTACAATAGCAGTAGGTTAGTACTGTAGCTATGGAATCAACTGGAGTGTATTAGATTGCCTTGTTTCAAATACTTGAATCACATGGATTTTTGTTGGAAGCCGTCGTTCGAACGCTGGGTAAGACATTGGTTGTTAATTTTTGTTTATTGTATGTTCTATTTAAGTTAAGATAGGCTAATCGGGTTATGTACGCTACCTACAGTTCAAAGTGGAATCCGAACCACTGGGCCTCCTGCTGGGATACAACCGGGACCTCTTGATTACAATACCACTCAATTTAACCTAATCATCAATACTCCTTACCCTCACGATTACGAAAAAGTGGCAACAAATGCGATGCTAATTTAGGAAAATGCAAATACGTGCATGATGAAGGAAGAAAGAATGGATATTGTCCATACTTACCCAGGATTCGAACCCACGTTAGCGCACTACACTAACTATACAGCCTGGAATGGTAGCACGGAGCCGCGAACCTTTTTGCCGTAACCGAAGCTCCAACTAATTTGGATGTCAAGCAATGCGTTGATAAGAAACGATCTTGAGATAATTTATTCCTTCACATTGAACGGATGGTATTAATAATAATAATAATAATAATAATAATAATAATAATAATAATAATAATATCGTCTTTATTGAGAGGGCGTGTTTCGGCCTCGCGGGCCGTTCTTACAACAAACCCTTTAATAAAACATATTACAATTGACACTTTCCACTTCTTGGAAGTCATTGTTGCAGTAGAAATAATAAAAATAAAAAAAATAAAAAAAATGAAAAAAAAACATTTCTACTTATAATGTAAACAATTAATGTACTGAAGGTACAGAGTTAAATCTAAAACCACAATTAGAATACAATTATTTCAGCTAAATCTACAACCAATACCTCATTCCTATTCATTACAGAAAATACAAAGCCAAGCACTATTGTTTGGACAGCAGATGCTTCTTTAGATTTATTTTGTATGTTGCAGGGTGGAGCTCCCCTGATGTCAGTGGTGGGGGGAGGTCATACCATTCTTTTATTTCGGTGACTATGAAAGAATTCCCATAGAATGTTGTTCCTGTAAGTACGGGATATGTGTTCTCTTCTTTTGACATTCAGTATAAATCTTATGCAACTGTTTTGAAAGAAGCATTTGAATATTTTCCGCAAACATTCTCCATCTCGCCATCTGAACATATAGACTTTCAATAGACCAAAACAGGGTTGGACCTCACTAGGTTATTTCATGAATATTAAGCGGGAAAGGTCTTTGTTGTCCTCATTCACTTTGGCCCACCACCGCCACGACCCCTCTGCAAAGGCTCTCTCCCCAACTCCAAAGGAACTTGCTTGTTGTGTAGTCGTTAGGCGACTCGCGGAGGCAATTATGAAGTTTTGGAGGGAGTACCCGGGTGGAAATCATTTTGCGGCACGTGGTTTGGTGATTATAAGCCATTATAAGATTTCCGGTAAGTTTTAAGATGGGCCGAGATACCGCGCCTTCAAACGGCGGTACAGGGTAATTGCGAACTTCGGCAACAAATCAGAAAATCCTTTTTACCCTACGTCCGAGGCAACCACAGATTAATAAGCAAGTTACTTGCTCTTTGGAAAAGGTTTATTGTTCTCTGAGAGTGCATTCACAGACGTCCTGAATATTACTTCTCCTATGAGTAATGATGGTTTAGTTTGATGAGAATTACAATCTCCTAATTTCTGATAGCTAGAGTGCTCTTCTATTTCCTCTGGCACCTTTCAGTCATTGATGTTTCTTCGTGTGCGAGTTCTGGTTTCTCCAAATCTGGCTTCCTTCTTTCGTCTCCTTTGCTCTTCTGCCTATTCCTCTCTTATCCGTCTTTCGTTAGCTTGTCTATATTGCTTTGCATTCTTCGATTTCTTTCTGGCTTCTTTAGTTCTTCCCATATGGGTTCACATTTGCCTTTCTTTTACTTAACTACTTCCTTTCCATATTTTTTCTCTGACTTCCTTCGGAAGTTGTTTTTGTCTTACTTTACTTCCTTTGCATTGGTTTATTTCCTGTCCATTTTGTTGCATAAGCTCTTTTTTCTCTCCTCCTTTTCCGTGAAGATTCTTTGTCCTTGAGATTTTGTTTCCTCAGTTCTTCAGTGGACCTGTTCTCATTTTTCCTAATTGACTCCCTTCCTAGGTTCGCCTTGCATTTCTGTTATTACTTTCTCATTCTTTATTCTTTGGCTTGTGTACATTGCCTTTCATCCAATTCTTGTATTTCTTTCCTTTCGTATTCAATTTTATGTTGGTATTCAATTTCATGTTGCTTCCTTAGTTCTTCTTTATAGTCATTTTCCTCCGACTACCTTTACCTTTTTACGTTTCTTGTATTGAATTGCAGTGGCGGCTGCTGCTAAGGTGGTGAATTTTCGCAACCAACACTAATGTTTCTGGACTTAAATTGATAATTATTAAGCCTACGTTGCAGTAAATAACTGTTACATAGTTTGATCACTAATCAAAATTTCCGAACATTTCCCGATATTTTCCTATTTGCGCAGCAAAAAATCTCTCCGCGCCTTGGTACACTCGGTACCTGGAACTTCAAGAGGGCATTGGAGAGCTCCTTACCATTTTACACACACGTTTCTAGAGCTATACTTGCCTTGCCCCCTATTTCAGTGTATGAGCAACGGGTGGCTGCTGGCAGATTGCCAACACTTCGGGTCGGGAACGGAATTCCTTCAGAAACGTGGCAGTCGTGGGCTGAAGGGACCTTCGCTCATAAAATCAAACACCGCTCCATTTCCCTGGTTTTTTGTTGTCTCGTTTTCCATTCTGTTTGATCTCAGCGCCCATGACATAGTGGAAACGTCGTCGCCTTGTAATCAAGGGGTCCTGGTTTCAAAATCCGGTGGAGGAACAGTGATTCGGATTTCACTTTAAACTGTAGGTACAGCCTTTCTCTGCATAAAGTTGATTTGAAAACACGCAATCAATCAGTCGATTCTGTTCTCTGATCTTAGCTTTCTCTGGTCTATTCTTTATCCAATCAATTTTCTTCTATCTTCTGTAATTATCTTCGTTCAGTTTAATTGTTTCCCTCTCCCTGCTGTTTTATTTTCTTCTACTGGTTACCTCCATTGTCTTACTGCTTACCTTACATGTTCGTCTTAGCTTCCTTAACATTTTGTCCTGTAGGTTCTTTAATCTCAACGTTATCTCCTTTCCTCTTGCTTCTTTATTATTATTACATTTTCTCCATTTTCTTTATTGTTTCCTTACCTTCTTTTTTCAGAATTTCACTATCATCCATTCCTCCATTTGTGTTCTGGGTTCCCTTCCTATGTCTTCCTTACCGTCTCTTCCCTGAATTACTTGCGTCTTTTCGTTTACACACGTCCGTTCACATGCTCTACTTCTTTGCCTCAGTTTTCTTCCGCTTCATTTTATGTTCCCTCTTCTGTGTTCCTTGCGTCTATGCTTTGCCTTTTCCACAACTCTTTAACTGCTTTCGTACTACCTTCGTTTCCATCCTTATATATATTTCCCTTTGCCCCCCTTGCTTCTTAGAAGAGGCACCAAAGAGCTAACTCAGAGATTTTATTATGATTCTTATTAGAAGAGTCGTTCAACGTTGACAGATACATCTATGCATAAAAATGTGACGAATAGCTGGAGAATGATAAAACTGCCGGAATCAATCAATTCATCCTTCGTGAAATACTCACGGGTTCGCCCCGATGTAGTTGACGGATGCACAGTAGAGTCAGCAAAAAATGGCGTCAAGTAGTGTGTGTGTTAACTGTGGAACAGCGGTGTTTACTCAATTCCTTGTGAAAGAGAACGTGAAGGAGGTGAAATTTTGAGAAGGTTGCAAGGAGTGTGGGGAACAAACTCTCTCACGGGGTAAGAGTGTATGAATGGTGTGAACAGTTCGGTGAAGCACGGTTGACAAATGAACCGCACGAACACGTTCGTCCGACTTCAATAACGCCAATGTCATCCGTGTGGATATTTTGGTGCAAGAAGTCATGATTAATGCATACTATTATTCCACATTGCTCAAGGGTACCGTCCGAAATGCCATTCGCAAGAAAAGACCTGAAATGTTGTCTAAACATGTCATTCCTCTGCATGACAATGCCCGGCTGCACTCGGCTATTTTGATTCTAAGGGCCGGTTTTTCAATGTCTGGTTAACTTTTTGGTCAGCCAACCAGCAGTTGGAGTTCACCTCCAGTCTTAACCAACACCGGGTTTTTCAATGCAAAAATAACCAAAGGTTTGCAATGCTGAGCGAAAAATTCGATCCCACTGCCATCTAGGTGTGAAAATGCAAATCAAATTTTGCCTGGTGTGAAAAGGTAGGACTACAATAAGGCACATGCAGTTGTTGAAATTCATTGTTTACTGAAAATACAGAACCTAACGTGCTACGTATTTCGTTCCTAAAAATAAATACACATGAGTAGAAAATACTTACTGCACATTTTGCTTTTTCGTGAAACAGACAGACTTCACAAAACAAAATGGTGATATGGTATAAATAGTTATTCTTTTTCTTACGGAACGAGAGATCAAATACAAATAACTAGCTATGTAATAAGAAAAAATAAGTTTACATTTGCACGTATATTATGACTAAAATTTTATTCCCAGTTTGTACACGTACCGTACCCGTACTTCGCAGTCAACATTTACACAGTATCTCTACTCGACGATATTCCAAGCAACAATTTTTTATATTTTTTTATTTTAAGATTGCGCAAAACAAAATATAGAATCAATGTTCAAATCGTGATAAATGAACTATATATACTGCAACAGGACCCGAACTCGCAACATAAAATGGAACATTCACTACCAGCTACTGCATTTATCCACTACACCAACTTGCCACTTGGAAACTGGCTTCACGATAGGATAGATGTCTTCGGTGCGTGTACACAAATCAAAGTCTGGCGACAATTTCCATTGTTCTACCTGTTACTACGCACTTCATTTGAACTCTGTCAAGTACAACAAGTTTATTTTTGCACCAATGTAACTTTTTATTTAATTATTTCTCGTTCAATGTGCCTGAGAAGATCTGGTGAAGATCGATCTTCCGATGAGGCAGCCATGTTTGTTCGAAACTACCAGTCATCTCGCTGACCTCCGGATGAAGCACGGATCAAGTTCACAGCCACTTAAACTCCAGTTGAGGAGTTGACCGCTGATGAAAAACCCAAAATTGCTGTAACCTCTAGTTATTTGCCCAACCCGAAATTTGATCGCACATTGAAAACCCGGCCCTAAGCACTCTGACCGATATGCATTGGTAGCTTTTGCCTCACACCCTTTACGGTCCGGACTTAGCCCTCAGTGATTGCCACTTGTTTGGACCACATACACGCAGCACTACAGCAAGCTGTCCTGACGTGGTTATGACAGCAGACAAGTTCCAACGCCAAAGGAAACAGGAACTGCCATGACTATGGCAGTGGTGCCTGAACGCTCAGGACGGACATTAGGTGGTGGCAGAAGTTCGCGCTGTTACCACGTCAGAGCACAATCACATGTGTTCGGCGGTATCAGAGAATGAATGTACAGTTGGTATTTGTAATCCATGTGATACAAACTGACAGTATTTGCTCGGAAGGTCAGGGATAACACAAAAGTGCCCCGGAGAGAGGTCGGTCTGACGCTCGAACTTGGCAACGCAGTCCGGTTGACGTTGCCACACAGTACGTGGGAACCAGCGACTTTGTCCCGCTCTCGCTTTGCTTTTCCCATATGTGGCACCAGCGCAATTTGCCCAGCCGCCTATTTTCATGGTCGCACGTTTAGTTTCGTGCATGCAGGACTTCCCAGTTTTCCTACAAAAAGAGTGTCGGTCAACCTGGAACGACCCTTGTGTTTAAGATATACATTATATATATATGTATGTATGTGTGTGTGTGTATGTGTGTGTGTATATATATATATATATATATATATATATATATATATATATATACACACACACACACACACACTCACCTAGCTTAATGGCCTATCGAGACTCAGGTAGGTATTCTGCTGTGAGAACATGGATCAGTCACTTACAGACCCAATGCCAGAAGCGAGTTCTTTCTATTTTGATTGGGAATGCAGCGAACCGAGGATCAAGGCAATTTCGAGATCAGATCTGAAACTCCTTGAGGCAATTTAGGAATCCTTAATATAAACAGAGGTGTATAAGTATTTCTCCCCAATGGCGCTTTTAATCTGCTTTGGAGATTGACAAGGTGCATCGAAGTTTATTGGATGTTCTGATTTAGATCGAATGGCTTATCGACTTCCATCCAGAATCTCATTAAAACTTTAGGGAACCTGTTGAACTGGGCGGGCGCGCATTTCTTTATTTTTTTATCCGGAAACTTTTCCTCTGCAACTTCGTCTTCGATGGCCTAAAATTGGCACCCACTTTTCACCCTTCTCCCTCTTAAGTAAACTTGCTGCAAAAACTCGTAATGCTTCCTTCTCTCTACCTTCTTCGGGTAACATCTACTTTATTTGGTTCGTGAGTTACCTCTCCTTACTTTTCCTTCAAACGTTGATTACCTTTCATCTCTCGCCTTTCTGTTTTTGATCTTTCAATCTTGATCTTGTTTCGTATCTTTACGTTCATATCCTATTTTCTTCATTTCATATCGTATTCCTAGTCTCCTCGATGGCGTAGTGGTACACGGTGGCTACTCACTGGGAATTATGCGTGAATTATTGGCTCCAGGAATTATGCTTGAATTTTTCTCCGTAGACGTGAAAAATTGCAACTTTTTAAAAATCCCTTGAGGCAAGTTTTTCACACTTTAGCTTCTTTTTTTTATCGAGGAATGAAAAGAAAAAAAAATCTCGGAAAATAAAAGAGAATTCCCTCAATGCGTTTGCTTTGTTAGTGTCCTTTGCAGAACAATCTACAATTGTATCTGACGGACGGAAGATTATTGCAACATAAAATATCTTGAAGTTGATTTCTTTAAGTTGATTAGGTAAATTTGAAACTATACAAATAACAATTTTTCGTAGGTTACTACATCCCGTATCGTTTGTGACTTGTAGATGTATTGGTAACAGTTAGATATAGTGAAAACACATTTCTTCAAATTTACAGGGGAAATGACGGGAAAGTACTTACGGAATTTAGTTCTTGTGGACTTTCTGAAGCTGGGAAAAGTGTTTTTTCGAATTGTGCAAGTTATTCGGCCGCTAAATAATGCCATTTTCGACATTAATGTATCTCCGTTGCACGATAGCTCGTGCCGCCATTACCGTCGACTACTTGAATCAAATGTTCCGTGCGTTTGAATATGTAACACCCTGTCAGTGTAGCAACCACGCGGTAGTTTTACCAGATGACGTGTGAGCTGTTTTTTTTTTCAATTTTAATTTTCTGTTTGCCTAACCTAACTGAACCTAACCTAACCTTCCGTGAATGGTTTGTGGATCAATTTTAGCTTAAAAACCTTTTGTGAATAGTTTGTGCGGCATTTTTCGGTTCATAAGTTTGGAAACACTGCATATCAGCTGACGACACTGCATGTCAGCTGACGATAGACAACGTGAGTCAAGATTTGCCCTCCATATAGCAACGACCAATAAATACTTGTTATGTGAAAAATTACGCTTTTTTTTAGTGAAAAAACAACATAATCCCAAGTTGAAAAATGTTTCGCTATGCATATAAGGTAAGTACAAATGTAAATAATTCGGAAACAAACGAGTTAAATGTGTTTTCACTGTATCTAACTGGTACCAATGTATTTCTAGTCTGAGTATGTGAAATGGCAAATGTAAACACCACACCTTAAATTAAATATAGAGTGGAGTCCTCAAAATCGGATCGGCCTGCAAACCGAATCGCCCTAAGGTTTACTGTCTCCAGCGCTGAACATATGGCGTGGTGATGTATTTTTCACTGAGTGGCCCCATGCCTCGTGCAGACAGTAGCGGACGGGTACAGTGTTCACTTTGTATTCATAGTGACAAAGCGATTCGAAACATACCGTTGACGTGAGCCATTGTGTGTGTTTACTGCTGTGAAATATTTCTTCAGTACTTGGTTAAGCTCATAAGGTAAGCATAGGTGTTGATGTTTGTGTGTTATAAATGGAAGGAATACTACACAAATATGATGTCATTGACTTTTTCATGGTCATTATTGCTGTTGCTCGTGTAGGCGGGACTTTGAAGTTCGTATACTAATCCTTTAAATCGGATCATAAAAAGTAGTGCAAATCGGATCACCACAAAATAACACAATATGTAAACAGAATGTATGATTAGATGCTAGAAAACAGGAAAACACGGATATATATAACACCCACACCCACACAGCCCCCCCGTATATATATATATATATATATATATATATATATATATATATATATATATATATATAACATCGTACCCTTACCAAAAAAGCACATCACCAAATGTCACATCGCCCAATAATGTGAGAGACCTTGCAGCAGCATCTAAAAGTCTAGAAGTTCAGCTAAAATATAAGCGGCGACAGAACATCACATTATAGAAAAAGAGAGACGGCATTTCTTCAACTGATAGCTCCACCAGTTCTGATGACGAATCGTTAGAGAAAAGTCAAGGTGGATTTTGTGGGCGGTTATACTCAGATTTAACGGCGATTGTATTTCTTGCATGCGGTGCTCAGCGTGGTACCATGAACAATGTGTTGGAGCACAATTTAAAAATACATTAATTTGTAGGAAGTGTGTTGTGTAGTGAATAGTGTATTCAGTAGTGCAAGGTGATTTGTGTAGTGAAAGGTGTTAGTGAAATTTTGGACAAATATGTTTGTCAATGCAGTTATATTTCAGCTACTACCCCATGATCCACTTTCAAGGACACGTCATCCGGTTTGCAGGTCATTTTTACAAAGAAAGAAATATTTTGTAGTTCCTTTAGTCTTCAATATGTAACTTTATTAATATGCAAATGTAAAAATCAGCGTTTCGGGAACATATGTAGCAATGATGTAGGTAGGTACCTGTCGGATGCTGTTCAGTTCGTGTCGAAAAAATGACTACTTTCGATTTTATGTGTTTCATTTGAAAGTGATCCGATTTTGAGGACTCCACTCTATATATACCGTTCAAGTGAATTGAATTAGAATTTTTGGATACACTGGAATCGCACAGACCCTTTATATTGTTAATACATTTGTGTAAACTATGTTTCATATCGCTCGTAATGAACCGTTTGTTCAGTAGAGTCCAATTACTTTCGGAACATCTCCATCGGACTGCGCGAGTCTGTCTAGCGAGCCTAGTGGGCGTGTAGAACCTGAGTAAGGGGCTTAGCGATAGGTTCTGGGTGGAGATGACGTCCGCGGCTCGCTTGGGTAATTGGCTGCTTGGAGAGTTGTGACTCGTTCCGAAGCTTCAAATGCATAACTGCCAAAGATGTTACGGAAATAATCTCCCCCTAACTGCCGCTTGCGTATCGCTCGTATCTTGCGTATCTTGCGAGTAGGTGGAATGGGCGATTCTAGGCCTGTCCTTTGACCTACTTTTGAAATGCCTTACGATATTTTCCTGTAAGGCGGCGATTTTATGATTTACGACGTTTTACGGACTAAACTAACCTACAATGAGAGAAAAATAGACAGAAAAAGCTCTGGCATCACTTTTTAAGCTATTTTTTAACTCCTGCAAATTTTGCTCTTATGCTAACTCGTTCTTTGACCTACTTTTTGAGTAGGTGAAACAGGCGACTCTGGACCCATCTTTTGACCTACTTTTTGCGCGCAGTGTTGCCAGCTCCTCACTCGAAAAAATCACCAAGGTTTTTGTTTTTGGGTCTAACCTAACCTAAAGCAAGGAGGTGGCAACCTTGCTTGAGGTATTTTCTCGCAGTGTTGCCAACTCCTCACTCGAAAAAATCACCAAGGTTTTTTTTTGGGTCTAACCTAGCCTAAAAGCAAGGAGCTGACAACCTTGCTTGAGGCTTGCCTTACAGTGCATAAAGCAAGGTTGCCAACCCACTGGTACTTTTGCCATAGCCTTTTACAAAAAAAAGAGAAAGGGAAGAGTTAAACAACCGACAGCTTACCCACAGCCTTTTTTGCTCTAACCTAACCTAAAGCAAGGAGCTGGCAACTTTGCTTGTGCAATCAACCCGGTTGACCACCCTCAAGTAAAAAATCAGCGTTGCCAACTCCTCACTCGAAAAAAAAAATCACCAAGATTTTTTTTGGTCTAACCTAAAGCAAGGAGCTGGCAATTTTGCTTGTGCAATCAAGCCGGTTGACCGCCCTCAAGTAAAAATCAGCGTTGGCAACTCCTCACTCGAAAAAAAATCACCAAGATTTTTTTTGGTCTAACCTAACCTAAAGAAAGGAGGTGGCAACTTTGCTTGAGGCTTGCCTTACAGCGCATAAAGCAATTTTTGCCAACCTGCACACACTGGGCAAGGAGAGCCGGCAACAAATATGTACTGCCGTAAAAGAAAGAGAGATGGGTGGATGGCAACGCAGTATGTGTGTGCGTGTGTGTGTGTATAATATGTAGCATTATTAACTAGAGTGTGTTGGCAATTTACTTACAACTAAAAAAAAAAATAGAGATGCCGACGTTGGTGTAAGATGAAGAGAGAGAGAGAGAGAGATTTATGGCTGGCAACAGTAACGAGCGAATGCGCCATATCGTAATTTTCCAACTCCGTATATCGTGACCTTTGTAAACCTCTCTCGGGGGAACGATGTGCCACACACACGCGCGCGCGCGCCTGTATTGTGACGCAAGCAAACAAACAAAATAATAATTGTCGTTTTTAGGATGCCTGGCCCCTATAACCTCGCGAGGGTGCGTGGTGCCCAACACAGTTCTAATGGCCACGGCTAACAAAGTCATGCCTCTGTAGAGTTTCACGTGTTTTTTTTTTAACCCCCCCATAACTCCCTACAGAGGACCTCCGTGTGTAATGTGTGTGTTTTATGATTGAAGAGAAGAAAAATTTTTTGGTTAAGAATAGAATGTGTAAGAAGTAAAAAAGTTTCCGTAGGGGGTGCAGCATCTGAAAGAAATAAAAAAATATCCTCAAAATAGTGTACATAATATGATAGAAACATATAAAAAAAGTGTGAATGCAAAAAATTAGTGTGAATGATTGTTTTTTTTTAAAAAAAATGATAGAAAAATATAAAAAAGATGTGAATGCAAAAATTAGTCTGAATAATTGTTTTTTTTTAAAAAAAAGTGGTGCAAGAAATAATACACACTTTTTTTGATGAAGAAGTCTAATGGTGCGAGCAGGTTTCTTCCTCGTCATGGCATCCCCATTCTCGGGTGTGGATGTTGCAGTCGAGTAGCCTCAATTTGGTGTCGTGGGGATCAAGCGCCACTTTGTTGATCGTGGATGTGTGCAACTGGTCGATGGTGCTCGTGATCCGATGTTCGGTCATGCGTTTGATTTTTTTGTCGAACAAGCACGACTTGTAATCTTCTATGGTTAGTTTGTTTGTGCTCGAACGCCCCACCCCTTTTGCCTTTTTTATTTCGGTCTCGTCCTGGATTTTCACGGCGTACATTTTCGCTCGAAGACCAGCAAACTCTGTGATGATGCGGCCGTTGACTTCATCCTTCATCTTCCCGATCGTCATTTTCTGGCTGTCGTCGAAGAGAGCGTGATCTTTGGGATAGTTCGAGAAGTCGAAATGGTGGCTCATGCTTTTTAGATCTTCGTATAGATCGTCGGTGTGGATGTTGTACACGAAGCTGTCCGTGTCAGTGTACGCCACCTCGATCGCCTCTCCATAGCGTGGTTTCATGATGTTGTAGTGAAACTTGTACATGGCCAGCTTCGACAACTCGAGGATCGCGACTCCCACGGCGATTGGTTTGTCGAATGTTATGTTTCTGAGAGCACGTTCGATCAATACCAACGTGTCGCTCAGTATCGTGAAGTTCTTGTACGTGGGCTGAGCGACGAGCTTGTTTATTTTCTTCGGGTCGGAGACCAAGTTGATATTTCTTCTTTTCCTCGCATCTTCCATGCTCTTGCCGTAGATGCTGTTGTTCATTAATTTGTATAGGTTTTTGTCTGCGGAAGAAGAAGCTGATGCTCGACGTTGAGTGTTGCCGTCGATATAGGGTGCTAGCCACCTGGTCTGTCTAAACTTCAATCCCGAGTGCACGCGCTTCAAAACCAATCCATGCTGGAGGTAGAATTGTAGGAGACGATAATGCACCACGTAATTCTCTTTGCTCTTGAAGGTGAGCATCAGCTTCTTCTCCGGAGCCGATTCCATCACAGGTGCCATCGCAAATCCATGGTGTTCTCGATGAAGCGATGCAGGATATTCCAAATCTACTTTTAGGAAACATCCATTTTCATGATCTTCGCTCCATTCCAAACAATCTTGAAGTTCCTGCTCGCCCATCCACTCGTATTCTCCGATGGGCAGAGGCTCGGACATGGCATAACCATACAGATTGTTCATGTCCCAGTATGCCAAGAAGTTTGTCGGTTTTTTTGCATCGAAATCGGTAACATATGGATTGTTGGCCTTGACGTATCGAAGGGGACACTGGACGATTCCACCACGTTTTGCCTCTTCGACAAACAAAAGTTGATTGACGTCCTTGATGAGTTCTATCTTCACCTTCGTGGATTTTAACATCGCCTGCCAAGAATAACCCGGTGTGGTGTAACTGAAAGCGGGGTCCAAACCATATGCTGCCACTCCTCTCGAGCGATGGAGATGAAAACGATCGCTCAATAGCGTAACATCTAGTTTCAGATACAGATCGTGATAGTCGGCCATGGTTTGACAAGAGAATGTAGACCACACGAGCTGAGCATGATGGTAGTCCTCTTCGCTGCAACGGGTGTCGCTAAGACGACTGTAGAATGCTTCTCTCGGTGGTAACGACGTTTCTGAGAATTTGGAAGCATCCGTCATGTATTCGTACGGGTAAACACCCTTGCGTCTCAACAGTGCTAAATGTTGGTCGCCGAAACATTTCCTGGTGGCGATCAAATCATCGTCGGTGAGTTGAGACGCGAGTGTCGCCAAACTCGAAGACAGAAAGTTGTAGGAGTCCAAGAAGCGAATTTCTACGTGATTGCCATTTCCAACGTCCACCTTCTTGCTGAATGAAATGAATTTCTCGTTGGTGCGAGCTATGACGCTAATGGGTTGAGCGTCGCATCCCATCTCCTTTATGAAGATTTTGGCGTCGTAGCCCTCCAAATTGTGAATGAATACTGGAATAAAATTCGGTTTCTTGATTTGTAGATTACAGTTGTTACACAGGGGGGCTACATATTTTCCCGTGTGATGATTGTGGTGGCGAACTTTGACATTTTCGAGGGTGAAGTTACTTTCGCACACTCCACACTGAGAGGCATGGTCGTATGCTTCCTTCTCTTCCTGGGTAAGAGACTCCATTGGTTTGTCTTCTCTTAGTAGAGGAGCGAATTGTATGGCCATCTGTTTCAAGGTTTGAACGAATATTTGTGGAGCATCATTGCCACGATGTAAAATAAGATTGTCTGTGTTGTTGACTATCAATCCAAAAGCGCAGGTTTCGTGATGTAGAATTTCGGTGGTGCTCGATATGCTGGGATTCGGTTCGCATGTGGCGAGTGGAAGTTGGAAACTTTCAAAGTCGGCGCATATCACCACGGGATGCCAGAGTAATGCCTTGTAGTTGGAAAAAGTCATGTCATGAGAAGGCATTTTGATAGTCGTAGCCGGATGTTTACTACACATTTCATGATGATCTCGGAGTTCTTCATCAGCATTCTTTTTTCCTCGACCGTAGAATATACTCAGACACCTGTCGCATACTTGAATTTTATGTTGATGTGTGGTAATTTGACTTCTTGTTAATTTTGGAAGATTCTGGATTAGACAGTAATGATAATTATCATCATCTTCGATCAGGAGTAATCTGATGACGCGATTACTTTTAATGTTGCTGTGTCTGAGAACGTAGATGGTGTTGTTTTTGTCTAATCCGAAGATGTGTACTGCTATACTTTCGTTTTTATCTGTCTTGTACTGTGCCTCAAATTTACTAATGTCTCGTAGATTTACGGGGTAATTAATGTCAGCCATAGGTTTTTCAAATTCTAAAAGATATTCTGTCTTGTTGTAGTGGTATAAACGATGTTTGTGATCATCGACTGGGTGATGATCGGCAATGATGCACCACAAAAAGCATCTGTTATCTTCATTTTGAATGTTGATGATGGCTTTTTTACTGGCTATTTCCGGGGGCAAATTGATGTAGCTGGATGCTCCCATCGGGTTGTATCGTGCCACCTTCAAAGTTAAAGTGTGAGGCGAACCGCAAAGTGTCCAACCCGATCCGCGTTCTTGGAAAGTCTCGTGCTTGTTCAACAAAGCGTCAATCATCTGGTTGCAAATGGCATCCACCTCATCGACGTCGGCGGCGTGGAGGCTCTTTACACCAGTGTAATGATGGAAAGTTTCTCGCTCTTTTTTTACGTTTTCGTAAATGACGGAAACGATGAGGTGGATTTTCAACGAGCATTGCAACAAAGCTTCGGTGATAGACGAAATTAACTTGCTTTTGACCGAGCGAAAAAAGTTGTTTAGATCAGATGTTTCTTCAGATCGGAAAGTCTCCTCGGTTAAAATATTTCGAATACTTTCGCCGGCACTCTTCTGCTTTTTTCGTGGCGCTTGATCGTCAACATCGAGCTCTCTCTTACTTGATCCTTCGCCATGCACATTCTTCCGATGTCTTCTCAAGTTAGAAATAGATATATATATCCCACATTGGTCGCATGCACGTTTCGCTTCCTTCTTCTCCATTTTTTGCTAAGAAAAAAAAAGATGGTTACTAAAAATTGCACATTTTTTTGTGGTGTTATTTATATTAGATACGTTCTCAATTTTTTCTTAAATAACCAACATGAATCTCTTTGGTTTCCGAAAGCAAACAATGGAGACTGTACACCGCACGACGACAGATCATGAATTTCTACCTTCCGTATTAACTAAACTCAACGGTGTGTTGATCATTCACCTCAACAGCATTTGGACGAAATTGGATGAGGACGTGGGCAAGATGTTTTATGTTTTTAATAACAATTTACATTTCTACGAAATTCCGATCGGTGGGAAACTTCAAATCACCGTGAATCCGGAGAACGTAGGCGAAATCAAAATATCTAGCGGCAAGAACATTTTTCGAATCAAGCACGACAAAATGCTTTCTAACATTACGTACGATGTGTCTGCAGGAGATTATCTTTACATGGAACTCCTCGGAGATTACGACAAACTTATTCCTCTCTTCGTAGAATTACGAATCGTCTATCCTATTATAAATAACCGTTAACCAAAAATGCCTAACGACATTTTCGGCAACACCAAGCGTGTAGACCACGCAGAAGAGATTCTCATGTTGGACGTCCGAATTAAAAAGTTGAGGAGCGATTTGATCGCTTTGCAGGAGACCTTAAACAAAAGTTTAGAGTCGGAAATCGCTACGCTCCAAACGCAATGTCTCGACCCCATTCTGAAAATCGATTCCGAACTGAAAACGCTCATAAAAAATTATGTCGACGTACCTTCTTACGACAGTGTTCAAAATATACAGTTGAGCGTGGATTCGCTTCAAAATGATTTGGCCAAATTACAGCAATTTCAATCGAAAAATGAAGATTTGGAAAAATTGAAACTCGAAATCGAAGAACGAACTTCCGCAATCGAAAAAAATTTCTCTGAACTTCAAACCGTGGTGAACGATATTGATGTAGAACGCTTGCATGTCGTCGTTTCCAAATTACAAGAAGAATTCACCAGCACGTTGGAAGAAATTAAATCCAAGTTGCAGACTTTGGAAGATACAATGACGAACCTACCATCGTCAGACGAACTGCAGGTCATCGGTAAAAGCGTCGCGAACATAAAAATTCAATTGGAGGCCTATCAAGATTTCGAACACATTCAAACCACCATCGCTACGCTTCAGGCGTCCTTGGAATTGATCAACGAAGAAATTAAAAATATTCACGCTGAAGCGAGAGCGTTGACGAGCATTCAAGACACGTTGAGCACGGTTCAGCTGAAGATCGAATATTTAGAAAATTTGAACGTCGAAACGAATCTCGCTCATTTTCATCACGTACTCGACAACATACAGGGTGACTTGGAATCGTTACGGACGAGCGTACCTTCGAGCGAAGATTTGGAAAAATTGAAAACGGCGGTGACGGCACTATCCGAATCGAGCGACATCAAAAGTTCGTTGAGCGATCTCGAGAGTAAAGTGGCCAATCTCCCCACCTCCAAAGAATTGCACGCTTTGAAAAGGAACATATCTCGAATGCTGAAGCGACTGGAAACGGAAACGGCGAACGTGGAACAGATTCGAGACGAAATTAGTTCGCTGGTGTCGACGCTGCCCACTTCGCAGAGCGTCGCCGATCTTCACGCGCAGTTTACCGAGATGCGAAGCATCGTGAACGATCTTACCGAGAAGAGCTCGAAATTGGATCAAGTCGAGAACCTTCAGAATATTGTCGTCAACATCAGAGATCAAGTCGGAGTGCTGGAATCCACGCAGGAATCGACGCTGGCTTCTTTCGGTGCCAAGTTGCAAGAACTCAACGAAAACTACAAGCAGTTGAACGTGGAAGTGAAAATCAAACCGTCGTTTTCTGCCGTAACGGATACCATAGTCGAGCATTTGCTGCCCATCGAAAATAAACTCGGACAAGTTCACAGTAATCTGCTCGGCGTCGACACTAAATTCGCTAAACTGCATTCTCTGCAAGCCATCGAAATCAACAGCGTACCCAATCAACAGAGAATCTCCACGTTCGTCGAAGGTAACAAACTGTACATGTTGCATGCTTATCATCCGTACTACAAGTTTCTCCTCGATGGCACGATTCAGATAAACGAATTTTCGTACTGGTCTCACGGTAGAAAAGCTAGCGTTCCCACCATGACTTTGATATCGAATCGTGGTGTCCAGAAAGCAGGAAACATTCCTCTGGCACGTTGGAACGAAACGCGCAACATATATGAAATACACGAAGACGAAGATCTTACCGTTTTCGACGTGAGTGCCGGCGATAAGCTGATCATTCAAAACACGAGCGAAGTGCCACCCTCTTTGAATCCCATCACGCTTGTGCTTCTCTTGAAACGTAATCTCTAAAAAAATGTCTAGGCAAGCCATCGTCGAAGAATTGCATAAACCTGCACGCCGTAACTACGAACGTTTGGCTGTGGTAACCAAGGGCATCGACGACCTCTGGCAAAGTGACCTCGTGGAGATGAGTAGCGGTAATTTGAAAAACGTACATAAATTGAACGAGGGCAACAAGTACCTTCTCACCGTCATAGACACGTTTTCGAAATTCGCATGGGCTCTGCCTTTGAAGGCGAAAACGGGAACGTGCGTCACGGAAGCATTCAAGACAATTTTTCGCGAAAGCGGTGGCAGACGACCTCGGTTTCTGCAAACGGACAACGGTAAAGAATTTTACAACGGCGTATTCCAAAAATTTATTCAAAAACACAAGATTCGACATTATTCGAGCTTCAGTCACATCAAAGCCAGCATCGTGGAAAGATTCAATCGAACCTTGAAAACACACATGTGGAAACGATTCACGCTTCGGGGAATTTACAAATGGGTCGACATCCTGCCGGAACTCGTCGACACCTATAATGATACGGTACACAGAACGATAGGCATGAAGCCAGCCGACGTTACGAAAACTGACGAGCAGCGTTTAATTTCTACCGTTTACTGTCCAAAGTACACACCCACGACAAAAAAAGCTAAATACAAAATTGGAGACCAGGTGAGGGTCAGCAAATTGAAGCGAACGTTCGAGAAGGGATTCACAAAAAATTGGAGCACGGAACTTTTTACCGTGGTTCGAGTTCTACCCGGAAACCGACACACGTATATAATAAAACATAGTAGCGGCGAGATTTTGAAAGGAAGATTTTACGAAGAGGAACTCTCTAAAACGAAACACCCCGACACGTACCTCATCGAGAAAGTATTGCGTAGGAAAGGTGACAAACTGTTTGTCAAATGGCTGGGGCTTCCGGAAAAGAGTTGGATCGACGCGAACGAAGTGATCTTGTGAGTACGTGGAACGTGGTGAAGCGTCTACCGGATCCGGAAAGTCAAACGAAGAAAAAGAACGGTGAGTTGCTCCCCGACAGCATCCGCTGTCTGATCGTAGGTCCTTCGGGGTGTGGGAAAACGACACTGCTCGTGGACAATTTTCTCCTCGCACCGAATTGGTTAAATTGGAAGAACAGGCACCTGTACGTGTTCTCAAAAAGTTTGGAGCAATCCAAATACCAGCAACTGATGAAACTGTACGATGGTCTGGACATTGCAACGTTCGCTTCGGAAATAAAACCACTCGACGATTGTCGTGAAAATTCAGTTGTTGTGTTCGACGACGCCATCCTGGAAAATCAAAATGAAATTCGCAACTTTTTCACGCAAGGTCGTCACAAAGGAATGGATTGTTTTTACCTAGCTCAAACGTTTTCCAAAATTCCAAAACAGTTAGTACGCGACAACGCTAATTTCATATGTTTGTTTCGTCAAGATCACACCAACCTCAAGCACGCGTACGATGACTACGTAGGCGGAGACATGAACTACAATCAATTTTCGGAAGGCTGCTCTACTTGCTGGAACGGTGACGATTTCGGATTCGCGACGATCGACATGACGAGGAAACCCAACGAGGGAAAATACAGAAACAAAATCAACGACTTTCTAAACGTTGCAACGTTGTGAGAAACGACGTATATAAATAACATCATGACGAAACGAAAAATCGAAGACGAAAATCTCAAGCTTCGCGATTACCTCGCGAAACGCTTCAAAGGTTGGAAATCCGAGAATCGCGGATTCTACGAAGAGAAGAAACGTCAGGATCAACCCGTGATCGATGCCATCAGCAGTCTAGGTAAAGAAATTAAAAGTGTCACGGAACAAAATAAAAATTTGATTAATGAACTCGTACCGCTCGCAGCTAAAAGTTACGCCGTACCCACGCCCATTTCGAGTATTCCTTCGACGCCGTTCGAACTGAAGGATGCACCGGCACGACGTCGAGCCATTGGTAGCACGTCTTCGGATAAAATCGAGTTGGGGCCTTTGGCACGAGACTACCTGAGCACGGGGAAATTCGACAAGGATGAAGTGTTCGGATTGTATCCCAGCATGGAAACCAGCGAAGGCGGCGGTGTGGTGTGGAAGATTGGGAAATCGAAGGTGACCTTCGAAGGCAACGACATTAAAGTCAATTTAGGCGACAAGGATAGTTGGAATAGGTATCCCGGTACGGTGGGACTGTGGGAACTCGTTGCCAAAAAGCAGCCGAAAGATTACACCGACGAAGATTACCAGAGTTACAAGGAAATTCTGATCATGACGGATGCCTTGTACCAGAACAACGACGCCTCGCAGAATAGGGTGAAATCGAGCAGCGGCGAGAAGTACAGGAATCTCATCAAACCGATTTGGAACCAGGTCAAAACAGGCAGCGGCGTCAAACGCTACAACACGTTACCCAAAGAATTCGTTTGGGTGGACGACGTGAGGAAGCTCGTGGACCGATTGTTGGTGATAGCCGGTGAAGAGAATGCAGGCAACCGCAATTTCTACAACGAGAAGGTTGGCATCGTGGACATGATCAGCACGAAACTTTCCAACTTCATCGTGAACGACGACAAGGGCATAGGTTACCTCATCAAAATCATCAACACGCTGCCTCCGAAATTCTGGAACGTGGCCGAAGGAAAGGGACTCGTAAACGACATCATCAACAAGTTACCTTTCGAGATGCATTTACCTGGCTATCAGTACTGCGGACCGGGTACCAAACTCGAGAAAAGATTGGAGAGAGGAGACAAGGGTGTGAATCCGTTGGACGCCGCATGCAAAGATCACGACATCGCTTACAACACCACGCAGACGGATCTGGATGCACGTCACGAAGCAGACAGAAAGTTAGAGCACGCAGCTTTCGAAAGATTCGTGAGCAGAGACGCATCGTTGGGTGAACGGGTCGCCGCACTAGGCACCACCATCGCCATGAACACAAAACAAAAATTGGGGTGGGGTATATAAATAACATACAGTAAAAAAAACAACATGGCTTGCATAACTGATTTGCCGCACGAGCTACTATCTAAAATATTCAAAAAGGTAGTTAACGGAGATGTTAATAAACTTGTAATCATGGCAAGAACGACGCCGGAATTTCGCATCCCTTGTGAAATGGTTTTCAAGAACCATCTTCGGGAGATCAGCGGCCTGAGGTGCGGTGATCTCAACATTCTGCTTTCGGCTGCAGGGGAAAAATTGAACGAAAGGTTGGACGAACTGTACGAGGCGATGCAGGGAAGAAGACGGTATACTGATGATTGGTACAAGTCTATGCAGGAGAGGAAAGATATCATTACGCACATGATCACGTTCTCCGAAGCACGAACTTTCTTCCTCTGTTAAAAAAATAATAATATATATACGTGTCAAAAAAACTTGATATATAAATAAATAATCTTCGGTATATATAAATAACACACATAGTTAAAAACAATTAAATTTCTCTCTAACACTTTGAAATTTTTTTTGATATGACGACTGAAAAAATAAGTGATCTCCAAGCATTAAAACAAATGCTAAATTTGTCAGTCGAGTATGTAAAAATTCAGGAATTGGAAGTCGACAAACCTTACACGATAACTTCCGGTTCAATCGTTTCTACCCAGTATGGTCCCAAGGTACGTCTGTTGCTCAACGCACAATACAGTCTATTTTTACCAGATCGATACGCTAACATGTTATCCGACGAGAAGCTATCTATTTTAATCGAGAACAAAACTCGAATCGTGTACAAGGGGACAAAGGAACTTCTTGGCAAGAAAACGAAGCACGTAATAGAATTTGTGTAACGACTGCGAGGCCTTGAAAATATATAAATAACATACCGTAAAAAACTACACAAGAAAAAATCTCAGAATATATATATAAATAACATACCGTGAAAATAACACATAGAGCATCAACATGAAGCCCAAGGGTGTCGTGTACCAGATACCATACTCCAATCTAAAAAATCTAGGTACCCTCGATGGGTTACTCACCAAGAAACAACGCGAGAAGAAACGTTCTTGCTTGTCGAAAGGACACGGAATGAAATTGCTGCTCAGCACACCTCAATTGAAAAGATTGCAGCGTTCGCGGAAACAGCAAAAGATCGGAGGTTTCATATTCAGCATCCCGGCCATCCTAGCAGCATTGGGGGCCGTTGGAAGTTTGGCCGGCGGAAGTGCCGCCATCGCGAAAACCGTCATCGACTCGAAGAAGAACAAGGCCGAGTTGGAAGAACAGAAACGTCACAACCTGGCCATGGAGAAGAAAGGAGGAAAGGGCGTGATGAGAAAGTTTAAAAAAAAGAAACAGAAGCACTCACCAACCGAGACATTGAATCTCTGATCGAACCGTTACAAATCAAACACTTCAGAGGAGTTTTCATGTCCGACTCGTTACCTTCAAGCGTCAAAAGAAGAGAATGCGGAGTAGTCAACTTGGACGGTCAAGAAAATCCAGGCACGCATTGGATATGTTACCACAAAAACGACAATGATAAAGCATTCGTTTTCGATTCTTTCGGAGGTGTTCCACCTACAAATTTAATTCATTATCTGAAAACGAACAAAACCTCCATATACTACAACGACGAACGCATTCAAGATTTCGGAGACGTGAACTGCGGTCATCTCTGCCTCTCCGTGCTCGCGTTTCTCTCTAAAATAAATAACCCTACGATCGAGGATTTCCAGAAAGCATTGTGGAACCTCAAACAGCATCACTAGGATGGGCGTGTTCCATCTCACGAGCGAATCTTCCATCTTGAAACTCACGCTGCACGACGACATCGTCTATCCTAAATCCGTGGCTCTGCGTGCATTCTACAGCATGTACCTCATACCCAACGTTACGCAGCACAACAACAAAATTAGCGTAGGAAGCGAACACATCGTCGTCACGCCAGGACAATACAATCTTTCCACTTTGCAAGCTCAATTACCCAAAGGCACGTACCTTTCTCAAAATTCGGTCACGCACAGAGTGGAAATCCTATCCGCGACGGAGACCGTGGACCTGGGCACCATGGGAGAACTTTTAGGTTTCGAGAATGACACCAAACTCGAAGCCGGCATCAAGCACACGGCAGTCAATATTCCTAAATTTCTAGCCATCGAAACTCTGAACGTACACTGCAACGTGGCGGAAGGCATGATCACGAAATCTTCGGACGGATTACTGGGAAGTCACAAGCAGACGGGAATCATAGCCACTTTCAAACCAAGTTCCGAGTTTATGGAACCGATCATCTACACGCCCTCTTCGCCGATCTATTTTCCAGTATGTCGCAACCGCATAGACGACATAGAGTTGGTGGTGACGAACGAGAAAGGAGACGTGGTGGATTTTGCAGGTGCAACGACTACTGCCATCGTGGAGATCAACGTATAATAAATAACCATACATGTAAAATGGAGCAAATCGAAAGTTACGAATTGCAATCTTTCCCTCCCAACCGTCGCACGTTCGCCAATCTGAACGAGGCAAACAGGGAGATCGAATACGATGTGGACGTAGGGGATGGGTTCGTTCATCCTCACAGAGCGGACCTCTACCTTCAATTCGACGTGGTAAAGAAGGAAAGCGGAGACGCGTTTCCTGCAGCAGCAAACTTGATACTCGTAGACAACTTCGTGCCTCACCTGTTCTCGCAGGTGGAGGTGAGGAAACACAACACCGTCATCGACAGAATCGATTATCCAGGCATCACGTCGACGGCAGTGGGAACGTTGAAATTATCCAAAACGGACGCAGCGTACTATCAGGCCGGGGGATTCGAAGCAGGAACCAAAATATCGACGAAAAGTCACACGGTGCTCTTTCCCATGCGTCTGCTGCCTGGTTTCTTCTCGGACTACAAGGAGATCATGTGGAAGGGAGGACTGAGGATCACGTTTCGAAGAGCGGCCAACGACAACGACGCACTGATGCGATACGCTACTTTAGGTCCGGACGGCACCACGCCGCTGCCCAACACTTTACCCGAAGCAGCGAAATGCGTCATCCGGAGCATGGAATTGAGAATGCCGGTGGTGGAATACGAAACGAACTACGCCCTCAAGTACAAAGCGGAGATCTTGAAAAGTCCGCAGGTGGCGATTCACTTTCACAGTTACCAGTGCGTACAGAAGGTGGCATCGGGAAGTCACATGGAATTCGACGTGACGACGCAGTTCAACAACATACAGTTCGACATGCCAGATTTCGTCGTAGTGCTCTTTCAGACCGGGCGCAATAACAATCAGGAAAAAGATTCCAGTAAATTCGACGACTGCAAGATCAAGAATGTTTATCTCAAGAATGGACGCAACGAAGTGTTCCCGCGCGAAAATTACAACCTGGACATAACCAAAGATGATTACCTCAAACTTTACGAAGCTTACACGGCTTACAAACGCGTGACCGAGGGAAGCGTGGACATGTACTACACGCCCAGCGAATTCAAAATCCGCAGGCCGATGTTCGTCATCAATACATCTAAGAGGAAGAAGGTTGTGGTCAACGATCGCACCAACATCAAGGTCGTCTGCGAGTTCCACGATGCCTTGCCCGAGGATACTCTGTGCAGCGTCATCCTGGTCGCAGAGAAGTCCTTCGCCTACGACGTGAAGAACGAGAGGGTCACAGAGCAGTTTTAACAGTTTTTTTAACATCTTTTCTTGCACAAATAAGAAATTTTTTGTACTAGCACAATCAGTTACAATAGCACAATACGAATTTCACTAGTTCAGATCAGTTACAAATGTCAATTTCATTAGTTATCAGTTACAATATCTTTTTTGCACTATAGCACGAGACAATCAGAAAATTTGCACAACAAAATTTGTTGTTGTTTTTACACAAGAAAATTAACAATAAAATTCTTTCTTTTTTTATCGTTTTACATGGTGTCGAAACATCAAAAACACATACACACACACTAGAAAAAAAGCATGCAACTTTATTTGTAACACACGCACATACATTCTCCATCTTCATCAAGAAAATATTATAATAAACATAATTATTTTTATCTATATCACACAATAAAACTCTATATCCAAAAAATATCACAACATCAAAATAATACTAGAGTCGTTAGTACACGTTGCATGCATTACGGAGGTCCTCTGTAGGGAGTTATGGGGGGGTTAAAAAAAAACACGTGAAACTCTACAGAGGCATGACTTTGTTAGCCGTGGCCATTAGAACTGTGTTGGGCACCACGCACCCTCGCGAGGTTATAGGGGCCAGGCATCCTAAAAACGACAATTATTATTTTGTTTGTTTGCTTGCGTCACAATACAGGCGCGCGCGCGCGTGTGTGTGGCACATCGTTCCCCCGAGAGAGGTTTACAAAGGTCACGATATACGGAGTTGGAAAATTACGATATGGCGCATTCGCTCGTTACTGTTGCCAGCCATAAATCTCTCTCTCTCTCTCTCTTCATCTTACACCAACGTCGGCATCTCTATTTTTTTTTTTAGTTGTAAGTAAATTGCCAACACACTCTAGTTAATAATGCTACATATTATACACACACACACGCACACACATACTGCGTTGCCATCCACCCATCTCTCTTTCTTTTACGGCAGTACATATTTGTTGCCGGCTCTCCTTGCCCAGTGTGTGCAGGTTGGCAAAAATTGCTTTATGCGCTGTAAGGCAAGCCTCAAGCAAAGTTGCCACCTCCTTGCTTTAGGTTAGGTTAGACCAAAAAAAATCTTGGTGATTTTTTTTCGAGTGAGGAGTTGCCAACGCTGATTTTTACTTGAGGGCGGTCAACCGGCTTGATTGCACAAGCAAAATTGCCAGCTCCTTGCTTTAGGTTAGACCAAAAAAAAATCTTGGTGATTTTTTTTTCGAGTGAGGAGTTGGCAACGCTGATTTTTTACTTGAGGGTGGTCAACCGGGTTGATTGCACAAGCAAAGTTGCCAGCTCCTTGCTTTAGGTTAGGTTAGAGCAAAAAAGGCTGTGGGTAAGCTGTCGGTTGTTTAACTCTTCCCTTTCTCTTTTTTTTGTAAAAGGCTATGGCAAAAGTACCAGTGGGTTGGCAACCTTGCTTTATGCACTGTAAGGCAAGCCTCAAGCAAGGTTGTCAGCTCCTTGCTTTTAGGCTAGGTTAGACCCAAAAAAAAACCTTGGTGATTTTTTCGAGTGAGGAGTTGGCAACACTGCGAGAAAATACCTCAAGCAAGGTTGCCACCTCCTTGCTTTAGGTTAGGTTAGACCCAAAAACAAAAACCTTGGTGATTTTTTCGAGTGAGGAGTTGGCAACACTGCGCGCAAAAAGTAGGTCAAAAGATGGGTCCAGAGTCGCCTGTTTCACCTACTCAAAAAGTAGGTCAAAGAACGAGTTAGCATAAGAGCAAAATTTGCAGGAGTTAAAAAATAGCTTAAAAAGTGATGCCAGAGCTTTTTCTGTCTATTTTTCTCTCATTGTAGGTTAGTTTAGTCCGTAAAACGTCGTAAATCATAAAATCGCCGCCTTACAGGAAAATATCGTAAGGCATTTCAAAAGTAGGTCAAAGGACAGGCCTAGAATCGCCCATTCCACCTACTCTTGCGTAATCGCCGTTCTCTCTACAACGTGCATCGTGCCTCCTGGATCTGTTGGTTGCGCATGCACAGCATATGTTTTTCTACAGATTTCATAGGGGCCGTGAAGCTTGTATCCTGTTACTTCGGTGTGAAACTCTGCGTCCAGTGTCACTTGTCGCTTCGGTCTTAAAGCCTCCTTACAAACCTTTTTGAAGACTCCCGGAACATTTCTTTCAAGAAAAAGTACTACACTGTGTGTGTAGCAAGCCCTCTGCGCAAGAGAGTCGAGAGGAGTCTTTCAATGAATGCATGATAGAGGAAGTAAGTGCATGGGGGAAAACGTGGCTGCAGCTACCGGCCATTTGCAGCAGAGCTTACTGCTTCATTCCGCCCACTCGCTTTCTCCCCTTTTCTGCCGCTAAGTGCGGTGTTGCTCCATAGACTCCTGGCGTTTGACTGTCACGCACGAGATCAGTGTTCGATATCAAATCTTGGTGAACTCCGGCTGATGTCCAAGCTGGAGTTCTCTCAGCCTCCCGCCAATTCCTAACCGGGGAAGAAAACGTGATCATTCTGCTTCCTGGATAGCCTGTATTGAGAATATGTGGAGTCCTACCCCCACAGTTCCTTGTCGGGCTGCAATACTCGGTTGATAACTTCATATTGGAATATAATCTTGGTGGTTTAGTGTTATCACATCGCCTTCCCCTCCCCCACCCACACGCACAACCATTTTAACTTATTCATGGTTACAGAAAACATCGTGTTGAGAACGCTTTAAAGGCGAGGAGGGACAATTACGCACTAGTTGTGCATTTATGTCAATATCGTCGGATTGGGCATTGCTATTTGAAAAAAGGGTTTAGTATGCAAGAGAGTTTGAATTTCTCTCCATGTTGCAAGTGGGAACTGTTTTTCAAGTTGATTAGTAAGCTAGACACGATGTTTGAAAAATATGATTAATAAGTATTTACAGAATCCCACGTATTCCTTATGGGAAATCAACTTCAACTTCAAGTTACGGCTAATCAAATGGGAGTTTCGACTTTTTCTACTACTATGACATAGTTCAACGTGTACTTTGTCCGTCCACGTACTTTTCTACGTAATTGGATGTTTGATATTCCCGAGAGAACGAATGGAATAATGGTCCCATAAACCAAATGCATTTCTCCTTGCCTCATACGGCCATCCTGGCAGTATTGCCAAACCTGATGTGCATAAAGAGCTACATTTCACCATTAATAGAGCTAAAGATGACTTTCAAGGAGCTAGATTACGAAGGCTGCATAAAGTGCCTCCTAGGGTAATTTTAGGTGTCAGAGGGGTGGGGGCACTGCTATTACCGTTAGCTTTAAAGTGATGGCAATTATTTTTAGTTTTCACCGGCTAGATTTGGCGGCATCACCCATCTCAATAATCCAACGATGTTCATATGAAATCGAAAATAAAGGATTCCCGGATAATAATATTGTCATCTTCACCTTAGCCACAGCGCTATATATAAAAAAACCTGGAGAGGAAAGAGGGGGTGGGTGACGCAGCCTATATATGATTACCACGTCACCTGCGAAATGTACACTCATGGCAAAGGTTGGTCTTTATGGGCCGGAGCCAGTGGTGGGGCAGAGGGCGGGTGCCATAGTTCACAGTCAAACGAGTGCACTAAAGAGCCAGATCTGGCTTCAAAAGATCGAAGTTGGCAACAGTGATCGGCATCTGCCCCAGTGAGAAAGACCTACTTTTGCCAACGCCGTACAGTTACGCAACACACACAACGCCTTGCAGATAAGCTAGTACAGTATTTCAGTATCCCGGTGTCCCAGTGACTGTTCATGTCCAGTCTGCATGTGCCAGCCCCCGTGGCGGAGTGGTTAGCAGATTGCGCTAAGACGCCAGGGGTCCTGGGTTCAAATCCTGGCCTGGGCATGGATGTTTGTGAGTGTCCTTTCATCAATTTCTTCACATCATCATTCATTCTCATCTTCGCAAATTAGCCAAAAGTGGCACAAAAGGCGAAGTAAAATAAAGCAAATCAACTAATCCAGTCTGCATATCTATTCAAACGATGAAACTTAGCATTTACATTTTTACATTTTATGTGGTGTGCATGTACTGATCCTCCACTACCTGGCCTGAAAGCATTGGCGCTAGTGTCGCTCGCCAAGGGTAACTGATCCACAACGATATTTGCAGCCCTGGCCTGGAAACAGTGGCGCTAGTGTCGAATGTTCAAATCATGGGAAGGCCTACAGTTTCGTATATTTACGAGGGCACAGATATATGTATCGGTGCTGCAATGAGACTGTTCTTGTTAAAGTTGGAACGTTTTTTTTTTTACACGAATGGATTCTTTCTAATTCTCTCTTTTCTCAATCCCTGTAAGAGTTGAGGATCTTGAATTACTAGGCTTACTGTTAATTCTGTATCAAGTGATTTTTGCAAGTCCCTGTTCGTTCTCAGCAATTTGCTTTAAAGCTCTCGAATTTTTCCCCGTCCGGAGCGTAAGGGGGGATAGGGTTAAAGATTTAATGAAAAATAGCCTCCCATTTTCCACCAGACCAGATTCTTCCGCGAAATAGATACTCAGGTTTCTCTTCATTTTGCTACAGGGGCACCTTCCCCCGCCCTTCTTCTTCTTTTTTAAACCCACCTCCCTGGCGAGGTTTTTGAACCTCGGGGATGGCTCGAATCTTCCAGTTTGTTCAATGAAGCGTCCGGTGTTCCTTCCACCCCGTTAGCGCAGTTCGCTCTTCTGGCCGCTATTTGTTGGCGGTGGGGGTGAGGTGTTCGCCAGCCGACCGGTCACAACCATCGCTAATCACATTACTGCGTTGTAGCGGATGGGGGAGTGCGAGAGACGGGAGGGGGGGCTTCCGCTTCCCTTGATCGGATGCGACCCCCTCCTAGAGCACGGTGACGTCACGTGTGGTTTCCAGGCACCTGTTTCCTGCTCCAGTTTTCTGCTGGAGTGTCCAGCAGTGGAGAACGAATCTGAATGTTTGAAAGTTTGCGACTGAGGTCTTCGGGTTGCGGATGGACTGGACCTTCTACCATTGATGTCCAGATATTTGCCATTCAAGAACAGCCTACGGTGGTATGTCCAGGAAAACTGATACTTGTTTTGGTAGTCAGCCCTCATTTTGCAATCTTGTCCTATCTTTGATGTTATTTTTATTTTTTCCAGACAATCCGAGAAAACTTAAAGAACTGTTACGAGCTTTTATATGTGTTCGAATATTTGAAGGCACTGATACGTCCTACAGTTTTTCTAGAGGCAAAACATTCCATTATTTTTAAACCTTTCTATCAGACACTCTTTATAATACAAAACTTCTTAATGTAGAGTCCACTGTTATAAAAAATACACGAATAACAAGCCAAAATAAATTTGATTTGTCCAATAACTTGCAAATTACAATTGTTATAAAAAAAACACTGATTAGCAGCTTAAGAAAAGAGCACTTCATGAGTTTAGTCCTGGAGGTCTGCAAGAACAAAATATATTTCAAAACTGATGTGGTAAGTGAGGGGATAAGATGCTCTAGAATAAACCATTGCAACAGCGAATATACCGTGCGTCCATTTCGATCTGCAGCCGAGAGATCGGGAGAAGCGTGGCGGGCGGCACTGACGGAGATGCCGACATTTGCGGCCTGAAATGCCCGCTTATTTTTATGGACATATGCAGACATTTATATAAATATTGCAAAACGAGCACTAACCTGTGTTATAAGAGTATGGTTTTAATTTTAGTAGCTTAGTGACTGTATGTGCCGATGATTTTGACACGCCCACCTCTTGTGAAACACGGCGTAGAGGTTTGTTTGGAGAACGTTCTAACGCTGCACCAATATCATCGAGTTTTGCTTCGGTTAGAATCCGTCGTTTTTGCTTAGGTGTTTTAAAATTTAACGATACAGTTTCTCGTAATTTAAGGACAAGATGTCTAACCGTATCTCTGTGTGGAGTTGAAACGCATGGGAATTTCTGTACAAATTACCTACACACGTCTCGACACGAGTTTGTTTTCACGTAGGTACGTGTCATACATAAAAAAATCTTTGTTCTAACGTGAATCTTGCGGCTGGCATTCCAATCGTCTCACTGACACGTCACACATACACACTACAATAACACAAACAAGTAACTGCAAGTAACCAAGAATAACACTCTTGCGCACAGTACGAAATTAACACGCTCTTGGTTTACATTGCTCGCCACTATATTTACAACTCTGTCTTCATCTAGTCGCGAAGGAACAAAAAACTCGAGCTCGGAGATTTCGGATTGCAAGGAAGCTCACGAACACTATTGACTTTTAACGGTTTCTTCTACAGCGTAATCTTGATACAGTGTTGCACATTCAAAACCTCCAAACGATCCCCATCGGCACAAAACTCTTTCAAGGATATAAACTTAAGCAGGACGTTACTGGTCAAAACTATGATTAAAATGTTTTATTTTCTGTGGCTCTTAACATCGTTTCTAAAGCGTATTTTTTTGTGTATATAAGAGCAGAACTTGGATGAATTACAGAAGAACATTTGCGTGTTATAACACAGGTTAGTGATCGTTTTGCAATATTTATATAAATGTCTGCATATGTCTATAAAAATAAGCGGGCATTACAGGCCGCAAATGTCGGCATCTCCGTCAGCGCCGACCGCCACGCTTCTCCCGATCTCTCGGCTGCAGATCGAAATGAACGCACGGTAGCTGAATGCAATCCGCTAGGATTCTAAACTCGCCGGGAATGCCTTGAATTCTACGTGAATTTTTCTCCGTAGACGTGAAAAATGGCAACTTTTTTTAATCCCAATCCCATTGAATTTATTCATATTTATTAATGCCCTGAGGCAAGTTTTTCACAGTTGAGCCTTTATTTTTATCGAGGAAGGAATAGAAAAGATAGCTGGTTGGAAAATAAAACAGAATTCTCTCAATCCGTTTGCTCTGTTAATGTCCTTTGCAGAACAATCTACCTGACAGACGGAATATTATTGCAAGATATCTTGAAGTTGATTAGGTAAATTAGAGTGTGAAATTCTTATACAATTAACATTTTTTCGTAGATTAGTATATCCCGTAACATTTGTGACTTGTGTTTTTAGGTGCATTTCGAGTCTGAATATGTGAAATGGCAAATGCAAACTCTGCATCTTCAATTAAATATTATGTACCGTTTAATTGTATTGAATTAGAATTTTTGGATAAATTGGAATCACACGGACCCTTTATATTGTTAATATATTTGTGTATGTCTATGTGTGTGTGGTGAGAGGCGGTAATACATAAGGTTGGAACACAGAAAACATGTTCTTGTACCCTTGAATTTTTGGAAAGTTCGCCTTGAAAATCGGTAATTATACTTGAATTTTATCAAGATCCTAGAGTAGCCACCCTGTAAACATATTTCAGAATATCAGACTCTCGGCAAAATATTGTTGTTCAAACGGGCAGCGGATACCTACTTTTTATCGTCCCTCACTAGGTCAATTGAATTGATTGTTGATTTAGAAATTGCAACACACAGATGCAACAGGGAACCAGGCTTGGATTCAACTGCAGCCTCTTACAGCGATTGTCCACTTTTCCTCGTGAGACCGCATACATCGTCCATCGAACTAACATGTCCATAATCTCCCTAACTTTATAATTTCCATCAGGGTATTCGGCAAGGTCTGTTGACGTTGTTCACCGCTTGCCTCAGAAGGTCTGCTCAAAAGGCCCCTTCTGTGACGTCATAGGGATGAAAGATCGCTGGGAAAAGTTTGATATACTTTGGTTTTAGCAACGAAAGCTTGCTTCTGTGTTCTTTCCTTGCTCTTGTATTCGTGTATTTCCAGTTATTTTTTATGCAATTCATATTCTAGTGTCCGAGTGATGTGCTGTAAGCGCATGTCCGCACTATCTCAAGAAAACTAAAAATACTAATATTGTTTACCATATATATCCGTCCGATGAAAGTTCCGAAAAATTGGCAGAGCAAAGGCTATCGAAAAGACAACATTTCAGGTTGCTAATATTTTTACCGGAATGTTAGGAACGTGATTTAAAATCCGAATTACTAGGACTTACACCAAAGAAGAGGCTGAAGAAAGGCGCCATTCCTACATTGATAATTCCAGTTACACGTGAGCAGGTCAGTGATGATAAAAGCGTTCTTGCAAGACGTGTGAATTAGGGATGGCCAAATCTGGATATTTTACTACGGAGTATATGATCGTGAAACGAGGAAGACAAAACTTAAAATACAGCACATTAACAGCTTTGTTAATTCTACTTCAAAAATGGAACAAAAATGATATAAACTTCTCTCTGTGTGAAATTCGGATTACCTCAAATTCGGTAGTAACATTTCCGAATTGAGATTTTAAATTTTCCCCTTAAAAACAAGAGCATTGCGTGCTTTACAATGCAGGAAATACCAGACACTCTTGGAAGTTTCATCTTGACGATGTCACAGAAACTCTGCCGGGGTTGTAAGCATGCGGGATAAAAAAGAGCCGTGTTATGACCAGACCTTCAAGAGCAGGGGAAACTAGCGGTCGACGGACCTTGGATATTGGGCAATAATTAGTTTTTCTTTGCCTAACTTTAAGCCGGTAATTTTATCCCCTCTATCGTATTTTAGGATTTTTTTCTGCTCTGTAATCTATTGGTCTTGTCCTCCTCCGTAGCCGAGCGGGTTAAGGCGTTCACTCGTCTTGAGATCGTTCGCTGCGGGACGGCGTAGGTTCGAATCCGGCTCTAATCGGAATTTATTCGGCCTACGTATAGGGCCGGTTGCAACCCACCATCGTGAGGAAATTGGGGAGCTTCGAATGAGTAAGCGTAATCCGGTCGCGTAATCCCAGTCTAACGGCTGGAGATAAGTCGGGCTGACCACCCGGCTATTCCAATACTGGTTGAAGATCTCCACGCTTACTAGAGGTGACGAAGGAAAGCGTGGGAGGGAGACCGGCAGTCGGTAGGTAAGCCAAGGCCCTTCAGGGCTGTTGCGCAAAGGATTATTAGGAATCTATTGGTCTTACCGTTTAATTTCTTTCACCACCACCAAAATTTTCCCAACGTCTAATTTCTATCACTCAACCTCTCCTACCGTACAATCTCTCAGACAGCTCCCGGTGGAAGCGCATTGCAAAATGGTTCGGAGCCAACTTTAAACTGTAGGTCCAGTCCCGATTAGCTTATCTGTGCATAAAGTGGACATAAAACAATAATTCAATTCATTTCTCCAACTGCTCAGTTATTCATAGCGTTTAATATGTTGTACAGTTCCATCTTTCCAACTGCACAGTTCCACTTATCGTTATTCCTCAGCACGCAATCTATCCAACAGTTCAATCGCACTAACTGTTCGATTTCTCCTACCGGTTAATCTCTTAAACTGCTCAGTTCTTTCTATCGTTCATTTTCTTCTACCGTTTAATCTCTCAAACTGCTCAGTTCTTTCTATCGTTCATTTTTTTCTACTGTTTAATCTCTCAAACTGCTCAGTTCTTTCTATCGTTCATTTTCTTCTACTGTTTAATCTCTCAAACTGCTCAGTTCTTTCTATCGTTCATTTTCTTCTACCGTTTAATCTCTCCAGCTGATCAGTTCTTGCTAACGTTAAATTTCACCTACCGGTCAATTCCTCCAAAAGCCCAGTTCTTCCTATCGTTCAATTTCCTCTACCGTTCAATCTCTCTAACTGACCAGTTCTTCCTTTCGTTAACTTTTTCCTACCGTCAATCTCTCCAACTGATCAGTTCTGCTACGCAATCTTCCCTACCATGCGATTTCTTCCACAACTCTATTCCTCCTCTCACAATTGTACACGTGGAGTGAAAATGGGCGATTGGTATTAACTCTTCTCTTAATTGACTATTTGTAGTTGGTCGGAGAAAGTGGGGTGGTTAATTTCGAGGTCAGGGAGAAGGCTGTATTTTTGTTATAGCAAGTTTCCTCTTACGTTATGAATTCATGTGTCGTTACTTTTTTTTGTTGCATACGTTGACGATCGTATGCAACAAGGTGTTTCGAAAAAAGTAGTATGTGTCTAGCAAAAATTGTTAATTTGTTTGAAAAATGACATACTAGATTCTCTTCTGAATCATCTCCATTATTAAAGCTAATTAGTTTTGAACAAACAAGCATGATACAGTAACAATTAATATTATATTATCAGGTATAATAAATAATTATATGGCAATTATATTAACCAATTGTAATTAATTAATATAATTAGTAATAATTATGTGTAAACAAATGAAAATCTAATGCAGGAGGTTCATTGATTTGGAATCCTGTTTACTCACAGAAGGTGCAGGTAACAGGGAACATTGACTGTACCTGGATATTGAGTGGAACCGAATTCCGGTGTAGCACATCGATAGTTGTTCGTAATTCACTTTAAACTGTGGTACGATCTCGGTTGGCATATCTCTTCATAAAGTGGATATAACGAAATCACTCTGACACGCTCTTCTACCTGTAATTATGCTAGTAATGTAGAGCTTGTTTAAGCCCACTTACTGCTCAGATAGGTTAATCGGGAATTGATTTAAAGTTTAAAGTGAGATACGAACCATTCTGCTGTGTGCCTCCATTGGGCAGGGAACCACTGAGTAGATATGCTAGTAATACAGAATCACCGCACAAATTCGCCAACTGCTCAGTTTCTGACACAGTTTAATCTCTTCAACTGCCAAGTTCATCCTATACTTCCAATTTCTTCTACCGCGCAATCTCACCAGCTTCTGAATTCCTTAAGTAGTTAAGTATCAGTCCTATCGTTCCGTTCCTTTTAACTACGTAGCCGACCTCCATGGAGTGGTTAGCAGAGGACGCCACGGTCCCGAGTTAAACCCTGTACCAGCTAACTGTAGACCAGGCGAACGAGAACAAGTCTCTGCGCAAGTAGTGACGCGAGACGGCTCCACCAATGAACAGTGAGAGAAACGTTATTGCGTAATGGGCGACTGGAGTTACCCGCTTTCCCTGCTTCCCTCTGTAAGCGTTGCAAACTTCTGAAAGCGACAATACCGTACGCACATGACAAACGGATCGTATTTTTGTATCTAGGTCCGTACGCTTGGTTTAAGAATTTCTTAGGGAAATATTAGGGATGAGACGGCAAGTGCAAATTTTGATAAGCCGTGCATTTAGCGCACGGACTGGCCTCCCCGATGGCGCAGTGGTAGCGTCCTTGCCTTCTAATCAAGTTGTCGCGGGTTCGATACCCAGTGGAGGCACGTAGTGGTTTGGATCCCACTTTAAACTGTAGGTCCAGTCCCGATTAGCCTTACTGTGCATAAAGTGGACTTAAAACACCAAATCAATCAATCAATCAATTAGCGTACGGACTAAGGTCTGGATTATACGTCCATACATGCCATGAAATTTCCGTACATGTACAGTCAGGAGCGTATGGTTGGCAACACTGCACTTTCACCACTCGATTTCTCTCCTCTTCCTCTGCCGCTTTGCGCGGCCTTGCTCGTGAATTAGCTGGGACAGAGTGTATAACCCCGCCCTGGGCATGGGTGTTCTTTGTAAGTGTCCCTTCATCAATTTTATTATATCATCACTCATCCTCATCATCACGATGACTAAAAAGTGGAAGAAAAACAACTCTAAATAACAATCAAGTAAAAACCAAATCAAGTTCATTCTACCGTTCAATCTCTCAAACTGCTCAATTAATTCTACAGTTTAATCTCTCCAACTGTCACATTCTTCCTATCGTTTAATTTATCCTACGGCGAAAACTCACAATCTACTCAATCTCTCTAACTGCGTAGTTCTTACTATATTTCAATTTTCCCTACTGCATAATCTCTTACACTACTCAATTTCTCCTACTGCACAATCTCATAAACTGCTCAATTTCTTCCATAGTTCAATCTCCCAAAATGCCCAGTTCATGCTATTCTTAAATTTCTCCTACTGCACAAACTCACCAACAACCCAGTTTCTTGTATTGTTCAATTTATTCTACAGCTCAGTCTCAACAACAGTTGAATTTCTCCAAATGTCCTGTTCTTCCTATCGTTCAATTTCTTCTGCCGCACAATATCACAAACTACACAATCAGTGTGGAAAAAAATCATGAAAGAAAAAATCATTTTTGATGATCTTTGAATTTAAATCGATTTTTAATTTTCTTTAGAAACACGCTTAAAATGGGTTGCACGGTTTTTGGCAATTTGTAGATATACGTTTCTTGTAGAAAGGCTTTTTCTGTTAAATGGGCCTGTAAAATATTTGAACAGTTTGATTAAAGTAAATAAAAATATATGTAAATATACATTTTTCTGTTTCTGATACTGTTTACATGAACCTACTATGGAAATGCTTGTTGAATATATTAATGAAACCATAATAATTTCAGTAACTTTTCTTCCAGTGAAAATAAAATATTCTGGATGTACTGTATAATTGTAACGTAAAATATATTTAGTCTTTGTAGCTGAATTTTGGCATTTTTTTAAAAAATTATAGTTTGCAAAATATCATCTGTCATGTTTATTTACAGTTTAATGATATTTACGGTTTTTACATGATTAGTATTTTGTATATTTTTTTACACAAAATGTTTGGTATTTTTGTCTATAAAAAATATTGAATTTTAAATCGAGAGAAATTTAAGTGTCTTTACAGTTTATATATAAGCTTCACCCTATCAGTACATAGCCTATATTTTGTTTCCTTTCCTTTCTTAGAGACTAATAAACACCATTAAATTACGAGATTAATGTACTTTCACCAAAAGTGATTCTGATATCTACAAAATCTGTACATTATTCTATAAATTATTTATTTAAAAATTCGCGATTTAAGTCAACCTGATTGAAATCAATCCACCTTATGCACAATTTTTCTTACAGTTCAATCTCTCGAATTGACCAGATCTTATCATATTTCAATTTCCTCTATCACGTTATCTCACCAACTGCTCACCCAACAACCATGTTTAATTACGCATCAATATATCTAAATTCGGACTTGAAACACTTCCACAAACTAAACGATGATCTTATCGTCTCATCGCTGAAGTTGCATCAGCCTTTGCCAGTGATTAGCCACAGGGCTTGTATATTTCATCTTCCTCCAAAGGGATAATACCAGCTCGCTTGCCGTTTGATGATAGAAGACCTGGACAGCTGAAATTTTCAGCTTGATACACACACCCAACGGGGAGTCGGCTTAGTATCTGGAGCATTTGGGAAGAAGGGATCTCTCCTGTTGATCTGATCTTTCCCGAAGCCACCTTTTCCAGGAATCCTGGAAGAAAAGGATAAGAGATAGAAAATAAAAGTGCACGAACAACAGGTGGGCAGCATCGAGGCTGACACAGCCACAAAGAGAACAAAATAAAGTTGTTTTGTTCCTTCTATTTGCTGAGTGTATTGGCGAAGAATGGGTCTGTATTTCGATGCCTTCAACGATCAACTTCAGGGGGAAAAAATATTTGACAGTTTGAAAAAAATCAACTCCTGAGGGATATTAAACCTCTTGGTATCATCTTTCTTGCCGGCTGCTGTGGCGGAGTTGTTAGTGTAACGCTCTAATAAGCCTATGGTCCTAGTCTCGAATCCTGGACAAGAGTTGGATCTGCACAGAAAAGAATGTTTGGAATAACTAAAAAAATAATTTCTGGCAACCAAACATTTGTTTAAGTAGGCGACAAACAAATCATTGTGAACCAAAACCAAATTATCTTTAGTAATTGTTCACCAGGAGCAAATCCTTTCAGTAATTGTTCACCAGGAGCAAATACTTTTAGTATTTGTTTACCAGAAGTAAATACTCCAGTAATTGTTTACCAGCATCAAATCCTTTTGGTAATTGTTCACCAGAAGCAAATCCTTTTAGTAATTGCTTACCAGAAGCAAATCCTTTTAGTAATTGTCCACCAGTACCAAATCCTTTTCGTCATTCTTCACCAGTTTCAAATCGGTTTTTGTAATTGTTTACCAAGTAATTGTTCACCAGTACCAAATCTTTTTGATAATTGTTTACCAGAAGCAAATCCTTTTAGTAATTGCTCACCAGAAGTAAAGTCTTTTGGTAATTGTTCACCACCAAAAGCAAATTCTTTTGGTAATTGTTTACCAGAAGCAAATCCTTTTGGTAATTGTTCACCAGCAAAAAATCCTTTTAGTAATTGTGTAACAGACGCAAATACTTTTAGTAATTGTTTACCAGTATCAAATCCATTGTTATTATTCACCAGTTCCAAATCCTTTAAGTAAATGTTTACCAAGTAATTGTTCACCGGTACCAAATCATTTTTGTAATTGTTTACCAGACGCAAATTCTTTTAATAATTGTTCACCAGAAGCAAATCCTTTTGATAATTCTTTACCAGAAGCAAATCCTATTAGTAATACTTCATCAGCACAAAAACCTTTTGGTAATTGTTCACCAGAAAAAAATCCTTTTAGTAATTGTTTACCAGAAGCAAATCCTTTTAGTAATTGTTCACCAGTACCAAATCCTTTGTTATTATTCACCAGTTCCAAATCCCTTTAGAAAATGTTTACCAAGTAATTGTTCACAGGTACCAAATCATTTTTGTAATTGTTTATCAGAAGCAAATTATTTTAGCAATTGTTCACCAGTGCCCGTACCAAACCCTTTTAGTTATTATCCACCAGTCCAAAATCGTCTTAGCTAATTTTCTACCAGTACCATATCATTTTACTAATTGTTTATCAGCACTAAATCCTTAGTAATTCTTCATCAGCACCAAATCTTTTTAGTAATGGTTTACGAGAAGCAAATACTTTTAGTAATTGTTCATTGTTCACCAGTACCAAATCCCTTTAGCAATTTTTCACAGTATCAAATTATTTTAGCAATCGTGCAGACTTGTTTAGAGTTACCAAATTTAGTAAGGCTACCAATTTCTTTGTTTACGATCACGAAATCTCTTAGCCAAACGTGGTTTGTGTATTCAAACAAGTCAGTTTTTGTGTATTTCATAGGTTTAGGTCGTTCTTCTTCTTTGTGATTAACTTTGTGGGGTAGGAAATTGACATAAAATAAGAGGAAGTATTTAATATTTGCCTGTTACATCGTTTTTTTTCCTCTTCAGGATAATCGCAACAATAAGGATGAATGTAGATTACACTCACAAAGGAATAAGCATGCTCATACCAGGACTCAAATTTGGACTTGGAAGGCCAGCTAGGCATCTACAGGCTTGCGCGTATTATATCTATCAATTTGAGTTGGCAACCCTGTCGGAATGAAGGCCGTCTGTGATGAGGTTCCCTTCACATCTCCATTAAGCACACTGTGTGCCCTTCAGGGTATGCAACCTATGACAGTTCATTTTTTTCGTTTTTACGTCAGGGTGCCCTTCGATCAGGAAATTTTCATTGTTTTTTGGTGACATTCAACACATGCCAATTTTTGTCGATACCAGCTCACGCAGAACGCACACCCACACCACTCCCGTCAACATCTTCGTTCACGTCCTTTGGGGAATCCCTTGCGCCGACATTGCACAACATTGCCGCATGATTTTTTGACAAGAACGTACCCAATTTCTTAGTGGACCGCCCAACACCGAGGACTTCTCTCCATCCGTTTTGCCATTATTCACTTCGGAAAATCATTTTCCCACGTTTTCAAACGTCAATAACTCGGCAACAAAGCCGTTTCCGGAATTTCGTTACATGAACTTTCCACCTTATTTTCACTCGTACAATCACCTCCCAAGCGTTGTAAACGAACTTACGAAACACCCTGTATATGTGTGTGTGTGTTGTGTGTGTGGTCGTGGGTGTTGTGTGTGTTTCTAGCAGATGGGGAAGCTAGATGGCATCCTAGCATAAGCGGTGATATCTTGAATTATTGAGGAAGACATGCTGTCTAATTCACCAACTATATTTCACATACGTAATGCATTTTCTCATTATGGTGCAGGACGCGTGCCCACCCTTAACGATAGCTGTACACCGAACACCAGCAGAAGGCAAATTAATTTGTTATTGTTAGCATTCGACTTGAAAGATTGTGGAAAATGAATGTTGACATAAAAGTACCTATTATTTCAGACGCATGAGTTGATTTCAGTCACAGTAATTAACATCCATTATTATAATAGGAATGTAGGAACGTCATAATTTCAAACTCAAGTGGTGTATTCTGAGAGGGCAACATTATTACGGGGTAATATGCCTCGTTTACCCGCCTGATAAAAATACATTGTTTCCCCTTCGCTGGAAAGAAATCTGTGGACGTCCCCTTGCCCCCCAGTGCGCACGCCTATGCCGCCCCCGAGAACGTTGTTCATCTGCTACTATTAGATCATCGGATTTTGTAGCAGATGTTCTGGTTTCCTAAGCAACAATCTCCCGATTTTTTCAAGTCTGACCTGGCAACACTGCCCCGATCATCGGAAGATGCGCGAACGCTTTTGGCGGAAGGTTTTTTTTCTTGTGGTCGAGCTATAGGACAGGTAGCGAGCGCTACCCCTGCGTGTAACAAGTGATTGCCACTATTCGAGATTAGGCGAAAGTGGCACAGAAGCGATGCAAAATAAAAAAAGGAGAGGGAACAAATTGAAAATCAAAATATGGCTTGATCAAGTAAGGGATTAAAGTGGATGTGGACTTCATCCCAGAAACACCGGCCTGAAAGCAATCTATGCCGTTGACTCATCGATCCATATTTGCTTCCACCACCGGCTCAGAACGCTTAAAGGAGAATTTCGCTCAACAATATGAATTGGGGGAGGGGGGTAAAACACCTCCCGACGACAGGCCACCTCACAACTCTATTTTTCCTTTCGGAAGCATCGACAAAGGCGGTGACGCGGTTTGATATATTCATTGCGTACGAGTGAAAGGCGGAGGGCATATATTGTATGCGCTTCGGGAAGATTAAAACAGATTGCCTGTCAGACGGGTAAACAAACTATAGATATGCCACAGCATGCTAGACCGATGTCGAGCTCCGAACTAAGTTATGGTCGATACCGTTATGAAGTGTTGCCAACTGCAGGAACTATTACCCAAGTTTATGATTTGTATTTGCATTTTTGTCATTTATCATCGCTTTTCTGATACTTTTGGCTAATCGTGACAATGAAATGAGTGCACATCAGTTGAAATTGATGAAGGAGCAGGCCGGGACTTGAACCTGGGACCTTCGGTGGATAGATCGAAAGTCTGTCACTTACGGTACACTGTCATTGTAACGGCGTGCTTATGGTTCACAATAGTGTAATTTAATTCGTGTTTTGGGATTGTATGGACCAAGGGCGTGTTCAGAATAGGTTTTGGGGGTCATAATATCTTTGAAATAGTACTACTAAAAACAAAACATGAAAAAATAACTGTCTTGGCCCATTTATTTTATGTTGCAATATTTAAATCGCAAAATTATCTCTTTCTTCCCTCCGCAAAAACAAACCGAAGCGACACTATGCACACCATTGGGAGCATTCACACCGATCTGACAGGCGACACGTGTCGCTTGAGGATTTCACCAATCGAAAGCAGGCTTGTGCGTCCTGTCATGCCTCTAAGGTGTGAAACGTTGCTGTTTATTGTCTCGTTCCTAAGTTGTATGTATCGCCTGTCGCTTCAGTGTGAATTCTCCCTTTAAGAATACGGCCCAGTCCAAGCTACATACAAGCGACAAGCGACACATGCAGCTTATCGCCTGTCGCGTGTCACTTCGGTCTGAAATCTCACATAGATTTCGTACGTAAGTTTATTTGAGTAAGACTCCCCAACAGGAAGAAATCGAGATGCTTAGGTCGTGGCTTCAGTTAAGCGGATTAGTGCTTACTTTGTGCTAGGACCTCCGGTTTCGTGCTGTGTCTGCCAACGTGAATGTGAATTTGGAGTTTTTGGTGTGCAAAAATGTCGCACCTACATGGGAATTTCCATGTAAATAAATCCGAACCTATGTGTCGCCCCTGTCAACACATGCCTTTTAAGCACTAAACTATTCAGTCTATGTTATAAAAATCTATGTTGTTAAGAATTAGTGTTGCATCTTTTGTCTAAAGATTGTTAGATTTCTTGCCATAAAAATGTTCTTGTTAATGTTACAATAGATAATGAATTGTTTAACTTAAATATAAAAAAATGCTGAAACTATGTAAATATAAAACAACTATGTAGTAACCATGGTAAATTGTAAACAAAATTATGATATAAAAGAGCTAGACTTTTGTAAGCCTACGGGACATTCTCCTGGTTGCCGAAAGGCTGATGGTTCAGGGAACGTTGGGTAATATCTTGCTTCAATCTTCGGATTGGCTGGTGTACTTGTACTCCATTTGGCAGACATTCCACAAACCCAACTCTGAATAAAGCGTTCTCCTGCATCATCAAAAAGACCAGTGTTATAAACTTCGGTACAACTAATAGGTTTAGGCCTACAAGTTGCATCGGGTGAATTGTCTGTTTGAAAAGTGTTTTGTATATCATCGTAAGTTTAAATAAATCTTCGAGTAAATGATCTTTCATTTCAAACCTACATAGGCGATAATTAAAAATAAACCCTGCACCACAGACCACGCAAGGGCTTGGTCCTACTAGCCCTTAGAAGCCTTTGAGAAGTCCGATAAAAAGGTTGTAACCAGACTAACATAAAGCCCTAATGACAGAAGGTGCGTGTCACGTACTGACGGCGTGTTTGAATTTGTAACAGTCTTTGCTTATGCTTTATGAGGAATAACATCCATTATCCACGTTTCATCCTCCATCACATTTACTCATTGCGCTAATACCTCGCCAAGGAAGGTTTATGAACGTGGCCCCTGAGAGAACAACATCAATATCATTGCTTCCCTGTACTACGTTTTCTACAACTGCTGTGTGTGCATTCTAATATAAAACGTACTCGTGGACCATTCTCGGTGTGTTTCTTCGTCCTACGTTGTCCTCCCGTGGTTCTGCAACCCCGCACTACTTTTCTCGACTGCACTGCTTCAGTCATGGTGTTTGTTTCCCGCTTTGCAATTGTTACTTCATGCTTCATTGCTTCTTTTGTCCCTACCGTTGTCGATCGCTACCCTTTCCTTCACTTGTCTTGCGGGACACTCCTATTTCCTTTGTGGAACCCCATGCGCATGTGTTGCGCAGCTGCCGCCTGGTGTTTTTCGGATGGGCGACTTTTGTGTTCCTTTTGACTTCTTTTGTTCCGCCTTTCTATCTTCACTGGTACTGGCTGTACAGCGGTGTGAAGTTCATTTTCACACGTTTTCGGAGTTGTCTAGCTTCTCACCGAGGCATCTCTCGGCAAAGTGCAAGGGGCACTTTCGTCTCTATTTCATGGGAGGTATTTGTTGTTTTCGTGTGTACCCTACCTTCAGAATCACCCTGTATATATATATATATATATATATATATATATATATATATATATATATATATATATCAACCCTCAAATTGTTAATAGTTTCTTGAAAAACCTCAAACTTCCGCTTCGTATCTCCATCATTGTCCTCCAATTTTTATTCTAAATCTGTTGCACCTGAATACACAAGCAAGAGAGAGGGAGACTTAAGCTTGAAAAATGAAGTAAGCATTTTTTTCTTTCCCCTTAGGAAACCAGGAAACGAACGGTTTCCCATTTTTTCCCTCAGAGCCTCCCATGGGGCACGACCCCATTTTCATATTGAAAGAGACACAGGCTCCCGAAAGAAATGTGAGTGTGATTTAGGGACGTATTTAGGACGAAGGCGGAAAGGGAGGGAAAATAATGACGGTGGCCTCACGTTGGAGGTGATGGATAGGTGGTGCCATTAAACTGTTGTTCGCGGGGGATGCTTCTCAAGATCGAAGATGCAGCGGGGAAAGAGATTCACGCTTGTTGTACGCTCCGAAAACCTGACCAAGCGGTAAAATGTCTTTCACGTGGATGTTTTGTGGAGCTAGCGAATGCCTCTCTTTTTGAGGGCACCAATCAGCAAAGGTGAAAAAAGCACTCTTAAAGTTATCTCCCACTAAGGTGGGAAATTCATTTTGAACGGTCGGTACGGCACAGACGTAGTCCACAGTTGAAATGGGAGGTGTTTCTGGTAGTCCTTGAGGAGCGTGGTCTAAAGTAGTTGTATTTACGGTAGGGACAGCGCCGGAAAGTATGAACCCCCCTCTGGCAGATTTGTCTACACTTAAAACTTGCTCAACATGCCCATATGAGCTTTTTGCTCAAGTGTGGAACCCTGTCTAATCCAAGATTTTTGTAAAAAATGCCCTCGGGAATTTCTCGGAAAGTATGAACCCCCTCGGAAAGTATGAACCCCCTCAGATTGATTTGCCTATACTTACAAAAGGCACTTCTGTGAGATTGTTGTTCATAAATTTGTTAAAAATATGCCCCTCTTGATATTTTTTTTGGCCACACTTAAAACTAGGCCACCCACACCCACCCACACCCACACACACCTACACACACCCACACCCACACCCTCACATATTTACTTCCGGTCCACTTCCGGTCTACTTCCGGTCCACTTCCGGTCCACTTCCGGTCCACTTCCGGTCCACTTCCGGTTTGCCTACTTCCGGTCCACTTCCGGTCCACTTGTGGCCAAGTTGTGCCCTATTTCTGCTTTTTTTTATCCAGCATAGAGTTTTGATTTGAACCCCAAGAAATTGTATATAAATACCAATACCAAAAATATCAACACACACACACACACACACACACACACACACACACATACACATACACACACACACACACACACATACACACATACACACATACACACACACACAAAGCACAGTGCTGAACCCAACTGATATTTTTTATCCAGCATAGAGTTTTGATTTGAATCCCAGGAAATTGTATATAAATACCAAAGCCAAAAATATTAAGTGTATACACACATACACACATACACACACACACAAAGCACTGTGCTGAACCCAACTGATATTTTTATCCAGCATAGAGTTTTGATTTGAATCCCAAGAAATTGTATATAAATACCAAAGCCAAAAATATTAAGTGTATACACACATACACACATACACACACACACAAAGCACAGTGTTAAACCCAGTTGATATTTTTATCCAGCATAGAGTTTTGATTTGAATCCCAAGAAATTGTATATAATAAACAACAACAAAAATGCCGAATCAAAAATATTGTAATCAATGCAATAAGAATATATCCAGCCCTAATTGGGCCAAGCACCAAAAGATTTGTAACCCAGACAAATACAGAACTCCCACAAAAATATGCCCCAAATGCCATAAAAAATATAGCATGCAATACTTCACATATACACATAAAGATACTTGCTCTGCACAGTCATCAACACAACCATCTACATCTGGTCTGAAAAGGAAGCATGAAACACCTGTTAATGCTTCACCTGCAAAGCAGCCACGCCATGCACCCATCCATAGCAGTTTTAATGCCCAACTTAGGGATTACCGGTTTGTATCAGAACCAAGATGTGACATTAAGAATTTTTTGAACAGTAAATATTCTGATCTGCAGGCAATTCTAAATGCACAAAATGGGTCTTATAAGCTGTCCCTCAAATTGTTTGCACAATATAAGAAACCAAATGGCACAAAATTTACACAGCCCCACATAACAGAAACTGTACCGGTATATTCAAACGCAAATTCAGACACAATAATAAGCAGCTTGATAGATCAATTGAATATTAAACACTCTGAATTTGCAGCAAAAGAGTCTGGATGGAGCCTATGCGGTTCTCCACACAAGTTATATGTTAATATTTCTGAATTCAGCCCATTACAAGGTTCTACATATTTGCCATTACCTGCCAATATCAAAAACAAAAGAGCCGTGGTTAATATAAAAAATAATGACCAGAAATGCTTTTTGTGGTGTATTTTAGCTGCTCTGTATCCAGTTTCAAAGGATCCTCAGCGAATAACTTATTACAAACAACATGAAAATGATTTTGATGATGTAATGGAGGGTTTAGAATATCCAATGTCTGTTCAGAATATTGATAAATTTGAAAAAAAGGCCAGGCATATCAATGGCAAACAATTATCTATTAATGTATTTATTTGTTCCACTGGCAATTGCTCGATAGAACCTCTCAGAATCAGTACATTTGATGATGATTCTGCTGTTCCGATAGATCTGCTCTTAATTGAAAAGGATGGCACATATCATTACACTCTGATACATAATCTTGAAGCTTTAGTGAGAACACAACTAGACAAATCTAATAGAATATTTAAGTTGTGCAGAAGATGTTTAACTGTATTTGATGGTCAAAAAATGGTGAAAGGGGTTCGTGAAGAGAGTGCAGAAATTGCCAAAAACAAGTTAATTGAGCATCTGAAATACTATGGGAACCATAAACCTGTTCATATGGTGATGCCCAATCCAAGTGAAAATTGCAAATTCAAAAAGTTTGAAGCCTTGTTGGAACACCCAGCATATATTGTCTGTGATTTTGAATCGAACCTCAAACCTCTTGCATTCTGCAATCCAGATCCTGAAGAATCTGCAATTACACCATACCAGCTACATGAACCTTCCAGTTTTTGTTATATAGTTATACGGGATGGTGTAGCTAGTGAGCCACACTTATACATGGGACCAAATGCCATCAAAATATTTGCACATAGAATAGAAAATGAGTGCCATGACATAGCATCTAACATCTTATTAAAATCAAAGCGTATGTTGCCTTTAACAGAGAAACAGATTGAGGATTTCAACAATGCAGAAAAATGCCCGGTATGTGATTCTGAATTTTCAGATACAAATATCAAGGTTCATCACCATTCTCATACAGATGGTAAATTCTTAATGGCCCTGTGTAATAGCTGTAATATTAAGATCAAGAGACCAAGATTTGTCCCCATATTTTGCCATGGAGCATCCAATTATGATTTCCATCATCTGATCAGGTACGAGGGGTTTGACAAGCAGAATTTAAATATTTTAGCTGAAAATGATGAGAAATATATATCTATTAGCAAGATAATTAAAGTTAATGGTGTTCCTATTCACATAAGATTTCTTGATTCTTACAGAATTTTATCGGCTAGCCTGGCTACACTGGCAAATCAATTATCTGATGATCAATTCAAAATCACACGTGCATTGTTTCCAAATCAGGACCTGAAATTAATTAGGCGGAAGGGTGTATATCCATATGACTATGTTACAGATTTTTCTAAATTTGATGAGTGTTCTCTGCCACCACAAGAAGAGTTTTACAGCAAAATCAGAGGATCTGGAATCACTGATGAAGATTATCACCATGCCCAATTGATGTGGAACAATTTAAATTGCCAGACATTTGGTGATTATCACATGGCATATTTAAAACTTGATGTCACCCTCTTAGCTGATATATTGCAGGCATTCAGAAAATCTTCTATGCAAAATTATAGACTGGATCCAATATATTTTTTCAGTGCCCCGGGCCTAGCATGGGCTGCAACGTTTTTGAACACTAACATGCATTTGGATCTGATCCACGATCAAGATAAGTATCTGTTTATGGAGAAATGTATAAGAGGAGGGATGGTGCAATGTTCCCAGAGATATGCCAGAGCAAATAACAAATATATGCCTGATTATGATCCAGCACGGCCATCAAATTATATAGCGTATGTAGATGCCAACAGCCTCTATGGTTATGCTATGATGCAAAAATTGCCATATGCAGGGCTTGAGTGGGTTGAAAATTTCAATATTGAAGATCTTAAGGACTTTGATGACAGTGACTATGGCCTATTCTTAGGGGCTGATCTGATAATTCCTGATGATTTGCACAATAAATTTTCTGATCTGCCCCCAAATCCCGAGGTTCAGTGTTCACCTGGCTCTAAACAGAAGAAGCTCATGATGACTCTGGAGCCGAAGCAGGGTTATGTCATATATTACAAAAACCTCCAGTTCCTGATGAAACATGGTGTTCAAGTGACCAAAATTGGAAAAGTTTTGAGGTTCAGGCACTCAAGATGGTTGAAGCCTTATATTGATACAAACACAGAGCTTCGAACATCTGCAAAGAGCCAATTTGATAAGGGCTTGTTTAAATTGATGGTGAATTCAGTGTATGGCAAAACAATTGAAAATGTCAGAAAACATACCGATGTTAAAATAATTACTGACCCCAGCCTGAGCAAAAAATTGGTTGCAAAGCCTAATTTCAATTATAGAAGAATTTATGATGAGCACATGGCACTTTTCAACATGAAAAAACAAAGATTAAGTTTGATAAACCTATTTATGTAGGGGCTGTGATATTGGAATTGGCCAAATTACATATGTTAACATTGTATTATGATGTGTTGAAACCTTTTATGGTGATAATATAAAATTGATGTACATGGATACGGATAGTTTTATTCTTGATATTAAAACAGAAGATGTTTATCAAGATATTGCACAGTCTGAATTGTTTCAATACTTTGATACCAGTGAACATACAATAATTCAACCCCACAACAAAAAGGTGCCTGGCAAGTTAAAAGATGAGACACTTGGTGATGTTATTGTGAAATTTGCTGGGTTAAGTGCCAAGATGTATACTTTTGAAACATGTAGTGGCGCTGTTGCCAAAAAGGCCAAGGGCATTGGCAGAGTAACTGTGGACAAAGAGCTTGAATTTAAAGATTATGAAGATTGTCTCAAATCACAGAGTTCAATCAGAACATCAGAATCCAGAATCCAGAGTGTGGATCACTTGTTGACTACAAATGTTGTAAGAAAAGTGGCTCTGGACCCACATGATGATAAGAGATGCATTTTATCATGTTTCATACATACTCTACCATGGGGGCATTGTGATTTGAAAAATGGAAATCAATGCCCAATTACAGAGCATGATTTGAAATAAATAAACATGCCTATGAACTTATTTGGGTTCAAAAAACAGGCTATTATGGATCTGCCAACACCACAACCCTCTTCTGATATGCTGTCTAAACTGAGTGGCTTGTTAATTATTCATCTGAACAGCATATTTACAGATGTTGATGATGAAACAGGTAAAATATTGTACATATTTAACAATAATTTAAATCATTACCAATTACCTGTAGGTGGGCAATTGCAATTTATTACAACCCCTGAGGGTGATGTTAAAATTTCAGTAGGGAGAAATATTTATAGAATTAAGCACTCAAACATGGTTTCTGGCACTGTATATACTGTTTCTGCTGGTGACTGCTTATATATTGAGGTCCCTGGATCCTATGACAAGCTTATACCCTTTTTTATAGAATTAAGAATCAGATACTCTATAATAAATAACCACTAAAACAAAAATGCCTAATGATATATTTGGCCATACAAGACATGAAGATCACAGTGATGAGATTCTGATGCTTGATGTCAGAGTCAAGAAATTAAGAAGTGATTTACAAGCTTTACAAACCACACTCAATGCCAGTCTTCAATTAGAAATTACAAATTTGCAATCACAATGCATGGACCCTCTTCTTAAAATTGATTCTGAACTCAAAGTGCTGCTTCAGAAATATACTGATTTGGCCACATTGGATAATTTTCAAAGTTTAGAAGAAGCTGTAGCAGCTCTTCAAGCCAAATTTAAGACCCAGGGTAACAACTCCGAGCAATTGAAACAACAATTGGAAGATCAGATAAATAATGTCCAGACACAGCTCCAAACAATTGTTAAAAGCATAAAATCACAAGAAGATTTTGATCTAGTGATTTCCACTCTAAAAGAACAGATTCAATCACTCCAAATACCTAATCTGGATCCTCTACACAATGCCATAGCCGAGGTTAAAGAAAAAATTGAGACACTTGAAAATTTTATGAACAATTTGCCATCTTCTGATGCTTTGAATGCAATAACTCGGAGTGTTGCAAACATCAAGCTGCAACTTGAAACATATGAAGATTTTGGAAAAATTCAAAGTTCCATAACCCATCTTGAAGGTACAATAGCAGCAGTGCAAAGTGATTTGGCAAATGTACTAGAATCCCGATTGCCTGGAATTGTAGATACCCTTGTCAGTGTCCAGCAACAAATCACAAAGCTTGAAAACCTCAACACTGAATCTGAACTATCTCATTTTCATCACTTGATAGATGATATCCAAACAAAACTTGAAATTTTACAACAATCAACACCCTCTCAGGCAGATATAGACCTGCTCCAAGATGCTATGCAAAATGTGGCTGATGCTTCTGAATTAAACAATGTAAAATTGGCACTTGAATTTTTGCAAAATACTGTATCAAATCTTCCTACATCACAGGAACTTAAAAATATTAAGAGGGCAGTGAATCGCATATTGAAATCAGAAGATATCAAGAATATCCAGGCAGAGATCAAACATCTCACACAGACAGTAGCCACTCTACCAACCAATCAACATATTAATGAACTGCATGCCCTGTTTGAGGATATCAGAAGACAGGTCCATGATCTTACTGCTCAAAATTCAAAATTGGCAGTTATTGAAAATTTGCAACAAATTGTAGCTAATATCAAGCAACAGCTAGGGACCATGGAATCCAATCAAGCAAATGCTCTGTCTGTTTTTGCCACCCAGCTTCAAGAGATTGTGCAACAATACAAGAAACTTGTTGTGGACATAAAAATCAAGCCAGGCCATGATGATGTTGTTAGGACCATCAATGAGCACCTTGAATCTGTAACAAGCAGATTGCTCACAGCAGAAAAAGAAATAACCGGCATAATCGAGAATCCAAAACATACAGTAATTCTTGAATTGTACAGCATCCCCAACAAAGAATATGATTCTCCATTTACACCAGGTGGCAAAATATATATGCTGTCCCCTGCACAATTTTATTACCAGTTTTTTGTTGGGGGCACATTGAGACCAATCAAGATCAAATATTGGCTTCAACCACAGGCATACCACTACCCTACCTTATCAATAACAAATGCTGATAACAAACAAAAAATCACCAGTGTAGAGTTAGAGGATTTTACAGACCCCAATACATTAGAAACAGCCTATACTGAAGATGATGGCACTCTGGAATTTAAAATACAAATAGGAGACAAATTATATTTAGAAAATCCTGCAGTCTCAGCTGCTGAACACCCCATAGTTGCAATATTCTTATTTTCATATTATGTCTAGACAAATTATTGTTGATGAATTACACAGACAAGCCAGACATAATTTTAAGAGACTCCCAGTAGTCACAAAGGGCATAGATGATTTATGGCAGAGCGACTTGATTGAAATGGCAAGTGGGCAGTTGAAAAACTTAGACAAAATCAACAAGGGCTACAAGTATCTACTCACTGTGATAGACACATTTTCAAAATTTGCCTGGGCTGTGCCACTCAAATCCAAGACTGGAACATGTGTTACAGAAGCCTTCAGGACAATCATCAATCAGAGTGGAAGATCCCCACGCTATTTGCAAACAGATAATGGCAAAGAATTTTATAATTCAGTGTTCCAACAATTTATTAAAAGCCAGGCAATAAAACATTATTCGAGTTACAGTGATCTCAAGGCCTCAATTGTAGAGAGATTCAACAAAACCCTAAAAAATCTTATGTATAAACAATTTACACTTCAAGGTAATTATAAATGGATTAATATTCTTCCAGAACTTCTACATAAATATAACAACTCGGTTCATTCTACAATCAACATGAAACCCTCTGAAGTAACTTCATCTGATGAGCAAAAATTGATCAGGACTGTTTATTATCCTAGATATCAGCCAACAACAAGAAAGGCCAAATACAGGGTGGGCGATCAAGTAAGAATCAGCAAATATAAGCACTTATTCAAAAGAGGCTTTACAAGAAACTGGAGCACTGAATTATTTACAGTGGTTCAAGTTAAACCTGGGACCCTTAACACATATATAATAAAAGATCACCGAGGAGAAATTCTCAAAGGCCGATTCTATGAACAAGAGCTCAGCAAAACTAAACAGCCTGACACATATCTCATAGAAAAAATCATCCGCAGAAAAGGCAACAAGTTACTTGTCAAATGGCTAGGACTCCCAGAACACAGCTGGATCGATGCAGACAAAATAATAATATGAACACCTGGGATGTTATAAAAAGGCTGCCAGAACCTGAACAGCAGAATAAGAGAAATGGCAACTTGCTACCTGATAATATTAGGTGTCTTATTGTTGGGCCATCTGCTTGTGGTAAAACTACACTAATGGTTGATAATTTTTTATTGGCACCCAACTGGTTAGACTGGAAAAACAGGCACTTGTATGTTTTCTCTAAGAGCTTGGAACAATTAAAATATCAGCAGCTGATGAAGCTATATGATGGATTGGATATTGCTACTTTTGAACCAGATGTTAAGCCACTTCATGAATGTCTCGATAATTCTGTTGTTGTGTTTGATGACATTATACTGGATAATCAAAACAAGGTTAGAAATTTCTTTACACAGGGCCGGCACAAAAACATAGATTGTTTCTACCTGGCACAGACTTTTTCAAAAATACCGAAGCAGCTGATCCGAGACAACAGCAATTTTATATGTGTGTTTCATCAAGATCATACCAACCTCAAACACATACATGATGAATATGTAGGTGGGGACTTGAGCTACAATGATTTTTCCAAGTTTTGCAGCAGGTGCTGGAACCAGGACAGTTATGGGTTTGTCACAATTGATATGACAAGAACACCCAATAGTGGCAAATACAGAAATAAAATCAACAATTTTCTAGACATTGAAACATAAATAAATAAACAAGAAAAGGCCAATCATTGATGATCTTAAGTTAAGAGATTATCTTGTAAAAAGATTTAAGGGATGGAAATCAGAGAACCGGGGAATTTATGAAAAACACAAACAAACAGAGCAGCCTGTAATTGATGCTATTAATAATTTAGGTAAGAATATCAAAACTGTTACAGAGCAGAATCAAAATTTGATCACAGAGCTTGTACCTGTAGCTGCTAGGAACATATTAGATTATCCATTCACCCCACTTTCCAGTATTCATACACCTAGTCCTGTTGCTCCTAGAAGAATTGAAGCTACTCAGGATCCTATTGAATTGGGTCTTCTTGCACAAAATTATTTAACCACACCTAAAGACAACAAAGATGAGGTGTTTGGCTTATATGCTGACACAGAGCTTGATGGCAGCATCATACATAGAATTGGTAATTTCAGAGTAACTTTTATGGGGGATGATCTGATTGTTTATTCAGAATCTCGTCTCGGAGAAAAAGGTGCTTTTGTTAAGTACCCCGGAACACCTGGGTTGTGGGAACTGATGACTCGGAAAAGGCCTGGCAGCTATACAGATCAAGATTATGAACATTACAAAGAAATATTAATAAAATCAGATGCTCTATACCAGAACAATGATCCCACACAAAAAAGGGTTAAGTCTAGCAGTGGGGCAAAATACAACAATTTAATCAAGCCCATATGGTCACAGATCAAGACTGGCAGTGGAATCAAACAATATAACACCCTGCCTAAAGAATTTGTCTGGGTTGATGATGTCAGGAAACTTGTAGGTAGGTTGCTGGTCATAGCTGGGGAAGAAAATGCTGGCAACCACAATTTTTACAATGAAAAGGTTGGAATTATGGACATGATAAGCACAAAATTGTCTAATTTTATAGTGAATGACACTAAGGGAATTGGATATCTTATAAAAATTATTAATATTCTACCACCTAAATTTTGGAATATTTCTGAGGGCCGGGGCCTGGTTAATGACATTATAAACAAGCTGCCATTTGAACTACATATTCCAGGCTATCAGTATTGTGGTCCCGGTACAAAATTGGACCATAGATTAAACAGAGGGGACCCTGGTGTTAATCCCCTAGATGCTGCTTGTAGAGACCATGACATAGCATACAACACACATTCTGATCTTGACAAGAGACATGTTGCAGACAAGAAATTAGAAGAGGCTGCATTTGGCAGATTTGTAAGCAAAGATGCTTCTTTAAGTGAAAAAATAGCAGCATTGGGAACCACCATAGCTATGAACACCAAACAAAAACTGGGGTGGGGGTTGTGAATATGTATATAATAAACCTACAATGAAGGCCAAGGGTGTTATGTATCAAATACCTTATGCAGGTCTTAAATCTCTTGGGCCTATTGATAGCCTTTTGACCAAAAAGCAGCGCAAGAAAAAAAGCTCTTGTATTGCCAAGGGCCATGGTATGAAATTGTTGCTTAGTACCCCCCAATTAAAAAAATTACAACAATCCAGGAAAAAATCACATGTGGGGGGATTTATATTTACCATCCCTGCCATCTTAGCAGCTCTCGGGGCTGTGGGGAGCTTGGCTGGGGGATCAGCTGCCATAGCAAAAACAGTAATAGATGCCAAGAAGAATAGGGCAGAATTAGATGAGCAGAAGCGCCATAACCTGGCCATGGAGAAAAAGGGCAAAGGTGTTAAGAGAGCCATGAATAAGTTTAAAAAAAACAAGAGCCGCTTACAAACCAAGATATTGAAGCTTTAATCAAGCCACTGGGCATCAAACATTTTAGGGGTGTGTACATGTCTGATTCTTTACCAGAACAACCACTCAACAAAGAGTGTGGCATTGTTAATTTGGATAAGTACAAAAATCAGGGCACTCACTGGATCTGTTATCTTAAATATTTAAACGATGTGGCATTTGTGTTTGATTCATTTGGAGGTGTTCCACCTGAAAATTTAGTAAAATATCTAAAATCAGCTAATCTTTATTACAATAATGCCCGTGTTCAAAATTTCAAAGATGTTAATTGCGGACATTTGTGTTTATCTGTTCTCAGATATATGTCTCAAATAAATAAACCATCAATTGAAAATTTTCAAAAAGCCTTGTGGTATCTGAAACATCATGGGGGTATTCCATCTCACCAGCCAAAATTCAATATTGAAACTCAAATTGCATGATGACATAGTGTATCCCAAAACAATAGCTCTCAGAGCATTTTATGGCATGTACTTGATCCCTAATATTACACACCACAACAACAAAATTGCAGTAGGGGATCAAAAAATTGTCATCACTCCAGGGCAGTATAATCTGTCCACTCTAAATGCTCAATTACCCAGAGGTGTAGTGTTAACTCAAAATTCTGTCACTCACAGAGTAGAGATTGTATCTGCTACAGAAACAGTGGATCTGGGTACTATAGGAGAGCTGTTAGGCTTTGAGAACAACACAAAACTTGAAGCAGGCATCAAACACACTGCTATGAATATACCTAAATTCTTAGCCATAGAGACTCTGAATATTCACTGTAATGTGGCTGAGGGTATGATCACCAAATCAAATGGCATAGGCACTCACAAACAAACAGGCATCATTGCAACATTCAAACCTAATTCTGAATTTATGGAGCCCATCATCTACAATCCATCCCCAACATTATATTTTCCTGTGTGCCATAATAGAATAGATTATATTGAGTTGATGGTCACTAATGAAAAAGAAGAATTAGTTGATTTTGCTGGAGCCACAACAACTGCAATCATAGAGATTAACATTTAAATAAAAATACATACAATGGAAAATATTGAGAGTTATGAGCTACAATCATTCTCCCCAAACAGGAGGACATTTGCAAATTTAAATCAACCCAACACAGAAATTGAGGTTGATCTTGATGTAGGGGATGGCTTTATACACCCCCACAGAGCAGATCTATACATCAAATTTGATGTTGTAAAGCTCGATGGAACAGATTATCCGGCAAATTCAAATATAAGATTGGTAGATAATTTGGTGCCACATCTGTTCTCTGAAATTGAGATCAGAAAGCATGGTGTTGTTATAAACAGAGTGGATTATCCCGGCATTACCTCCACAGCTTTGGCCACATTAAAATTATCCAAAACCGAGGCTTCTTACTACAAAATAGGTGGATTTGAGGCTGGTGATAAGATATTATCTAAGAACCACACTGTGCTGTTCCCGATGCGCCTATTGCCAGGATTCTTCTCAGATTACAAAGATATTATGTGGAAGGGTGGTTTAAGAATTACATTTAGAAGAGCTGCCAATGATAACAATGCTTTGATGAGGTATAGTGCAATAAACTCCACCGGGGAAGCTTTGCCTAATACCCTACCTGATGCAGGCAAATGCATTATTCAGACTATGGAGTTAAGAATCCCTGTTGTTGAATATGAGGCCAGCTATGCTCCTAAATACAAAGCAGATATAATAAAAAATCCACAGGTTCCTCTGCAATTTTATACATATCAATGTGTACAGAAGCCCGCATCTGGTTCTTATTATGAATTTGATGCTACAAATTCATTCTCCAGTATACAATATGACATGCCGGATTTTGTGGTAGTATTGTTTCAGACTGGAAGACACAACAATCAGGAAAAAAATTCAAGTAAATTTGATAACTGCAACATCAAGAACATATATCTTAAAAATGGCAGAAATGAGGTATTCCCTAGAGAAAATTACAATTTAGACATGTCCAAGAATGATTTCCTCAAATTATATGAGGCTTTTTCTTCCTTCAAACGTGTCACTACAGGCAATACTGATATGTATTACACACCAGATGAATTCAAAACACAGAGACCCATGTTTGTAATCAACACTTCAAAAAGAAAACAAGTTGTGGTTAATGACAGGACAAACATTAAAATTATCTGTGAATTCCATGAGGCATTACCTGATGACACCATATGTAGTGTTATTCTCATAGGTGAAAAATCATATGTTTATGATGTAAGAAATGAGAGGGTCACAGAGCAATTCTAGAGAGTCTCTGCATATTGCATTGTCTTAGTACTAGATATGCAAGATAAGCCTGGTGTCCAATTAAACTTAAACCGGAAGTGGACCGGAAGTGGACCGGAAGTGGACCGGAAGTGGACCGGAAGTGAATATGTGAGGGTGTGGGTGTGGGTGTGTGTAGGTGTGTGTGGGTGTGGGTGGGTGTGGGTGGCCTAGTTTTAAGTGTGGCCAAAAAAATATCAAGAGGGGCATATTTTTAACAAATTTATGAACAACAATCTCACAGAAGTGCCTTTTGTAAGTATAGGCAAATCAATCTGAGGGGGTTCATACTTTCCGAGGGGGTTCATACTTTCCGAGAAATTCCCGAGGGCATTTTTTACAAAAATCTTGGATTAGACAGGGTTCCACACTTGAGCAAAAAGCTCATATGGGCATGTTGAGCAAGTTTTAAGTGTAGACAAATCTGCCAGAGGGGGGTTCATACTTTCCGGCGCTGTCCCTACCGTAAATACAACTACTGTCTAACTATACTGGCCGTTCAAGGCAAATAGCTTGTTGCTGTGGACGGGCGCCCACAACCAGTTTAAATTTTCTGGCGCCCACAGCCGGTTTTAATTTTTCGGTTGGGAATAATGTCCACAACAGGTTTTAACTTTCGGGTAGGCATCCACATCCATAAACTGTTTTAATTTTCGGAGAGGCATTTCGACCGTTACGCTCATGTGTGAGCTGAAGCGAAGTTTGCAGGACCGTACCGGGCACTGTTGGATTCTTTTCAGTTCGATTTTCTCTAACTTAACTTATCAATGTGGCAATGCCGGTCTGTGCTGTGCCGAGTCTAGTCGTACCGACCGTTAGTGATGCGTTTCCTCTCTCATTATGAGTTGTCGACACGGCGCTGCTCTGCACAGCACAGACCATTTTCAAATTTAGAATGAGAAGTAACCCATTAACAATGCCCAATTCGTTTCGAAACATTCAGCTTCAGCTCGGCACGTGGTCGGGATGCTACCAAACTCCTTATCGAGAATCGTGGGTGTCTGTCTGCAACCGACAGTACCCCCTACATCCCGCTACGTTGTGTACTGTAAGGACAACTGCGATGTTTTGAGAAACAGAGCAAACAATACGGAGAGGAACTGTTTATTAACAGTCCGAAGACTATATGCTCTTCTCTTCATACAAATGAGACCCAATATCAGTGCTTTCGCTTGCGGCAGTTTATTATTTGCAGTTGCCTCATCTCGGCAGATTCAAAATCGTCCAATAACGAACTGAAATAAGCTTGTGTGCCTGTGCACTTAAACCACATTTAGCCTAAGCTGTTGTTGTTCCCATGGCTGCGGAACGTTCACCTTGGTAGCAGAAACCAACCAGAGTTGTCTGTCTAACATCAGCGCCACTCTGGGGAAAAACCACACTACGAAGAATCTACAACAGTGTTGCCAACCACTTTTCGGCAATGTCCCTACAACTGACCAAATGCCCATACGCCAATTAAAGCGACTAAACAAAACAACACCTCATGAGCATGCAAAACACATAAAATATACCAAATCTTTCTGCTCGATGCTTCCACAATTTATGAATAACGTTGAAGTCATACATGCTGCTGCTGTGAAGAGATAGATGTTGGTTGGTGATTCTGTATTTCCTGTCTTCTTCACGTGCCTTAAGGGAAGAATTTATCACTAGCAAAGAATTTAACAATTCTGGTCCCAGTTTATTTATCTTTTTTTGTTTCTGTATCACTTAACACTGAAAATATTCTTTCCGTTTCCACGTTAGAATGTGGTAATATTAGCACTATTTTCGCGAGAGTGAAAATGTTTTCAAAAAAGAACTTGCCTTCAAAGCTCTTGGTAACCGATAACATGTTCCAAAATTGTGATGGACATTTATTAGTTAGTTATTTTTTCTCCTCCTCGCTAAAGTATCCCGGTAAACTAATCCATTCATTTTCTAATAATACAGCGTTGGGCAGCAAGTGAGAATACCTAGATTTCAATACATTGAGTGACGGAATTTTTTTCTCCTTTCCTAGCCTAATGCAGTAGGTGGGTTTATAAACAAAACTTCCTGAAACAATGGATCTGAAATTGGTAAACAGCTTTTGAGTTCTTACACAGCCGTTTGGTAGAATTCAAGACAATGTAATCTGATATTATTCACTTCACCACGAACTTGTCTGTTCTTTATAGGTGTAGAAGCCATGCTGCAACTTACGGCTATGAACTTTAGACGCTAGAAACGCACCCAGAAACATCAGTCACCAAAGATTGTACGTAGCCTACAGTATTCGCACACACACGTTACCTTTTAGTTATCGTACCAACCAAACTGTAGTCTGCAACTGCAATGCAAGATATGTCAACGTTGTGCAAACACAACTGACCGGCGAGTAAGCTTTGCACTTTTGCACAATAAAATGTTATTTTCCAATATTGAAAAAGGTCCCTACGTTTTCCCTCATTTGGCAAAATCTGTCCCTACGTCCCTACGCGGGCAAAATATAGTGAAAAGTCCCTATGCGTAGGGACATGTCCCTACGGTTGGCATCACTGATTCTACAACAGGATGCACAAGGGTACGTAGAGCACATTGATCACTTCCACGAAAATTTAAACCGGTTATGTGAGTCTGTCTACCCGAAATTTAAAAACCGGTTGTGGGTGTGAATACCTCCCCGAAAGTTAAAACCTGTTGTGAGTGTGAATGCCTCCCCGAAAATTAAAACTGGTTCTGGGCCTAAATGCCTCCATTGCAACTATTGGCTTGGCTGCCCTATGGCGTAGCCCAACCTGCCGAATTTTCATAACACTTGTGAACTCCCCCCCCCCTCTGTAACAGAAATGAAAGAATTAGTTTTTACTTATTCGAGGTCACTGAATTCTATGCAGTTCACAGAATTAATCAAGTCACATTTTCCAGGTACAGCATACCAGAATTCTTGCGGATCTGTGGAGCAAAGTCGCGGATAACGGTAAAGAAGGGGAGAAAGCGAGTGAGCGGATCAAAACAGTGCACGTTGTAAAAATCGCTGCTGCTGCAGCCACGTTTCCCCCCTCACTTCCCCTCTTACTCGTTTATTGGTCGAGTCCTCTCGAGTCACTACTTGCGCATAAGACTTGTTTTCGTTGCTCCAGGGATTCCCGATATATAGTGTAGCAGAATAAAACATGAGTCATAATGCTTTAAAATTAACTTTGAGTGCATTGTTGTCATTTAGCGTTGCTTTTCTGTCACTTTAAGGGTGTCCCAATAAAAGCGATGGATTTAATATGCTTAAGAAAATACTGTATATTTACAAAATGACAAATATTTTTACATCATTACAACGGGTAAATGTTCCGATTTATGAATGAAAGATTTTTTGAGACTCGCAATAACACTGTGACGCACAATAACATGTTCTCAACAGACCGGCTAGATTGAGATCGCGGTGTTTTAATGTCTGCTGACGAACCTATTTCCTCAAATTTCTTGATCAACTTGCAAACTTACTCTCACTAGGTGCACATTCACGTCCATTGATTGCACAAAGCTTCCTTACAGTCTCTGCATAACACTCGCCAGTCTTGCAATGAGTTCAGCGGTGTAGTGGTAAAATAAATAGTACCAGGGCTGTCCTTTCCCATCGGTGTTTTCTCATAATATACATATTCGTGCCACTAACGCGCCTGTTTCCAGATATATCATAAATTGAATAAATATTATCATAACCTTCCAATTTCTCAAATAATGCAGGAAATGCCTAATTCCAATTTGGTTTATAAAAATACAAGAACATTTTGATATGCAACTTACATATTATATAATTAAAAAGAACTACGAAATAGAGGATAAATCAAGGTTACAGTAATAATTGTAGCAGCGAAAAATAAGAACAATATATTTAAAGCTTTATATGTAAACATCATATTTTTTATTTAATTAACGTCTTATTGTAAAAAAATAGTTTTCAGTGCACTTTTCAGAAACTGTAACAGAAAATTTGTGTACACTTTTGTGCCATTAAATGAAACTTGACACTTAACCCATTCCTTACTTAATGATAATCCCTGACTTTTATCAGGCCCTAAATAACCTACTGAGCAACAATCATCACACCCCAAATACCCATTTCTTGCTATCAACCCTGTATGTTTTTGCTTACACTCCAACCACTGTTGCTCAGACCATATAGAGGAAAAATCAGAGCACGAAACATTACCTGTATTGACTTCATGTTGGAATGTCGCTGTTGTTGTGGCCGTGTCTGAGGTTGTTGTTGCTCGTGTTACGTGTGATACACTCGGCGAAGGATTAACACTATGTACAGCCAATACCGCAGAATCACTACCATTCTCACTCACAGTTTTATCTTCTGTTTTTTGTACTTTTTGGAAATAATTTGTAACCTTGTTCTCACACATTTTCATTTCGAATAGAAAATCAGAGCGCGACCGAAAAGACGTTTTAATCACCTCGAAACTCACAATGCAAATGCTAAAAACAAAAGAACAGACGCAAGTGAGAGTCAGCCACAAATTCTCAATTTTTTATGCTTCACCGTCTTATAGCAACTAAAATCCATTGTTGAGAACGAAAATGCTGGCGGCGTCTGTCTTAACTTCCATTGTCGACGCAATGCAGCCAGCTGATTGATTCTTTCGCCTAAATAACGGTTGCTTTACTGGCTATTCATAACAGAGTAGATGTATTTTATTATATCAGTTAATATGTTTTCGATATAGGCCTACATATATTTTAAGGAAGACTTTTAAAGGAAAAAATAGTAGTTACAAAAATAAAGAACCAGGGTGGTCCCAGGGGTTAAAAATCTATATATCTCATTTACGCTCCGTCTAAGATATTTGAACAAATTATTTATAAAAAAATATTTAACCATGTCAAACCATTTATAACTACAGAGCAACATGGGTTTTACCCGAACAGAAGTACTACAACTAACTCGATCACATTAACCCAATTTGTTTTTGACTCAAGTAGTGTTATTTGTGGTATTATAAACCCGAGAAAGTATGAGCCCCCCTCAGGCAGATTTGGCTACACTTAAAACTAGCTCAAGATGTGCATATGAGCTTATTGCCCAAGTGTAGTACTCTGTCTAACCCAAGATTTTTGTAAAAATGCCCTCGGGAATTTCCCGTGAAAGTATGACCCCCCTCAGATTGATTTGCCTACACTTACAAAAGCTACATCTGTGAGATTGTTGTCCATAAGCTTGTTAAAAATATGGCCTTCTTGATATTGTTTTTGCTTTTAGTGTAATACTCTGTCAAGTATAATCTTATTAGCTACATCTACACCCACGCACACCCACACATATTTACTTCCGGTCACTTCCGGTCCACTTGACACACCTGTAGAGTTTTTCAGTTTTTTTTTGGAAAGGGTTACAACATTAACAAGGCTGTTTAATTTACAATTGGATACACACCCCAATTATTTTAACAAGAATTTAAATTTTGAAAGCATGATAAATAGATGCAGGGGTGCAAGTTTAATTCCTGTAGCAAGTGGAAACAATTCTAGATATTTATACCCATGCTTGTGTGCCCTGTACCCTGGAGAGGTTGTGTATTCATGCGGGCATGTTGTGTGCAGGTATTGCTACCTAAATACCTACACAACATCAGATTGCTGCAAATTGTGCCTCAATACTATAACAAAATATTACAAAATTAATAATCTATCATGTGCACTGTGTTCAGGACAAGGATATTATGTTTATACATTCACAAAACAATTTCTATGCTACAATCATGAGATTGATGATAGTTTTGTACTCGAGATAAAAATGGAAGATGGTCCCTTGCAAGAAGAATAATAAAAATGAGGATTAAATATTTTATCAATTATGGGAGCTTCAGCACACTCGATGAAATCTATGATTTATCTTGACAATGAAAGTATGATTCTTGTGATGTTGATGTGCAATAACACTGGAAATGTCACTGTAGATTAGAGAAACCAGGGCTACAGGCAATCTGTTCTATATAAGCATATAATTTTTGTGTACAAGAAACATAATCAATTTTACCTGTTGTCAGAACCAAGTGACAGATCAGATAAAATAAGAGAAATACACCTATATCCAAGGGACATTGGAATTGAATATGATGGGGGAACATACCAGGATAAGATGGCTCTTCTCCCAGAGAGCTTCCCTGTTAGAGTTGGGAATTTTGGATTATATATTACAGATTATCAGAATTCAATATTTCATACACACCTGCAATCCTTTGGGATTGACAGTTTCAAAAGATATGTGATATACCCTGATCAGAACATGTTGATGAATCACCTATTGGGCCCATGTGCAAGAAGAGGGCCCTACTACCGTGCAGCAGGCAACACCGGGATGCTTGAGATATTGCTCAACAATCAAGTGAGATTCAGAATGTTTGATTCCTACAACAAAATTGTGCAGGTATTCTACACAGACAAGTGGGAAGAATACACACAGCAGCTGTTTAGGAATAGGCAAGAAAACAGCTGGGTTATCTACACCTTGAAACTTGTTGGTGAGATACACAGAAACTGCCAGTCTTGCCTTCCATCGGCATGGTACAAGCTTTTGCAAAATGTTAGATTGATTCCTGAACAATTTAAGAATCCACCATGCAAATTAGAGCTGGTGAAAAATAATTTTGTAGAATTTGAACCCGATCTGCCTTTTGATCTGGTGAAGCTCTACAATCCATACATGGTGAATGTTATTGCAGAGTGCAAAAAATTTGAAAACAACAGAATGCTGTACAGGTTATGGGGAAGAATCATAAGAAATTGGGCAAGAATGGTGCTGTTTTTACATGACATACTGTTTGTTCAGGCTGCCAGGCATATAATTGAAGGCCGCAATATACATGCTGGCCGAGATGATATGTTTAGAAATTTTTGGGATTTTCTGGATACAAACCCTGTGCTCACTGCAGAGGTTGCATGTTTCATAAGATCTTCAAGATTTACTAGGGAAACACCTACAAAATTTATAAATATATGGTACTCTATCGTATACAAGGATCCATACAAATATATGAAAAAGAACATGTGTCTCAGAGTTGAATTGTATGAGAAGCTGTGCAATGTTGATGAACCCTGTAATATTGATGTGGGCAAGTTGGAAAATGCTCTGGGTGATTTTGCAAATATGCTAGGAGAATGCCTACCTGCTGCACCTGATAGCAATAATAGAATTGAAGATGATGACAAGTATTTCTGGTGACTCCCCGAGCAAGATATTACAAACAGGCAGATGATGAAGAACATGGCCAGGAACACTGAATCATTTACACCATTCACTGTGTTTGAGAAGAATGTACATTGAGATGCTTAGAAGAATGATGCTGAATGATTTATTTGGATGCATCTCTCACGATACTCATCCAAATTATGCAGCAGGAGCCGAGGAGTTGAATATTCTCATTAGAAGGATCAAGAATTACAACATGCACAATATTGCTGTGATTGGAAACATTGCTAAGGGGAACAACAACTCTGCACCTTGGCTGTGCCAGTGTATTCTGTTTCCTGTTGATGTTGCATTTCAATGCGGGCATGTATTTTGCAGATATTGTTTTCTAAACAGAGTTGTTGAGAATAAAGCTGCATGCTGTCCAAAATGTAACAAGTCAAATAATAGGACCTATGTTATACACAACTGGATATGCAGCTGCTGCCAGGAACAAGTGTCTAATCCTGTCATATCACTGTCTGAGGAGTTGTTTTGCAGAGAGTGCAGCCCTGGTGATCATACTGCACTGTTGAAAACATGTTGATAGAATTTAAGAATATCAGCAGGTTTGAGGATTATTTCAACATACAAGCAGCTTTATGCAACAATGCAGATGCTGATCTTGACAAGTTGATCAACAATGGCATGCATTTTATATTTGTGGCTGATTATGATGTACCTGGCGTTTTGAAGATACTTGTACCCAGTAGATACAGTGCATCCATAGACTGGAACATTTGCAAGATGTTTTACAAGAGAAATTACAGATATAAGCCATTGCCCGATGATATGCCAATAGATTTTTTCCTGCTTCCAGGATACTTTGCATTGCAGATAGGAAACAGGGTATACAAAACAAGATATGATGACAAGTTTGTTGCAGGAAGCTGGCCTGTATTGTACAGCTCTGGCTTGTTTGTGGTGGATCTGCAGAACAGCATATTTAAAACACAACTATACTCTGAATGTATAGAGTGTCCAAACAGGTGTGTGCATTTTACAAATTATTACACTCTGTCAAAATTGTTGTCAGGTCCATGTTACAAGGGGCCATACTATTACAGACTTTTAGATGTGGACAACATTAAATTGATAAGAATTGTGAAAAAAACAAATTAAGATTGCACCCAGCCCTTACAAGTATATCCAGAATGTTTTGAACCTGCCATACACAGATAACTGGGCAATATATGTAAATTTTATAACCCACAACAAGACATGCAACATGCTCTTCTATTGCCTAAAATTGTTGGGAGAGATACACAAGAATTGTAGAGTTTGTGTAGGTGCATTATGGTACAGAATTTTACAAAATGATCCTGTATCTATAGAAGATTTTAAAAATTATTATTATTGTACACTCAACATATACGGAAATAATAATCACTCTCAGCCAAGAATACCCTTCAAAATTGCCCACCAGTATAACCCAGAATTGCCTAATCTGCTCTATGAATATGTTGAAATTGTAGATGGGCCTATCCTATTGCATGTGTGGACAAACATTATTAATTTCTGGACACAGAGTGTTATGCTGTTTCATGAATTATGTTCATATGTGCCCAAATATTTAAACAATGTGAAGAAATTTAAGATAGACCATCCTGTTGATAAATTGTGGGATCTTACCCTTTATGATGAAATTCACAAGTTTATATTTTCTTCAAAATTTACAAAATCTCAATTAACTGATTTTATAAACAAGTGGTACTGTGCTATGTTTAAGCATGATGTGTGTTCATATATGGAGGATCCCCTGACAATCAAGATAGAGTGCACTTTAAATGGAGTTATAGAATCTTCAGAAAAATTAGATAGGTACCTGTCTGATTTTTCAAACATGCTGGGACTATGCCCTGAGATACATGTGAAGAAGCAAAATAAGCAAGATCACAATGAGATGTATACTGGTGGCTGGATGACAGGGAAAATATAAATTCTGACAGGCATCACCTCATGACAAGTGACCCCTTCCAATTTTCACCTGCAGATGTTTTTGAGCAGAGGATGCTCATAGAACTGCTCAGAAGATTCTGGATAGACAGGTTGTTTGGAAAGCACTTCCATGATACACATCCATATTACAACAAAAATCTTGACACCAGAATCAACAACCTGAGAAATTTTAAAGATGAGAATATTGCATATATGCTTTTTGAGCGTGTGGCATGCAATTGTGGTGTGTTCAACAGTGATTTTGCATACAGCTGTTCTCACTTATTCTGCAGGTACTGCTTTATGAATCATGTAACAGATGATATGACAGTGATATGACAGGATTAGACACTTGTTCCTGGCAGCAGCTGCATATCCAGTTGTGTATAACATAGGTCCTATTATTTGATTTGTTACATTTTGGACAGCATGCAGCTTTATTCTCAACAACTCTGTTTAGAAAACAATATCTGCAAAATACATGCCCGCATTGAAATGCAACATCAACAGGAAACAGAATACACTGGCACAGCCAAGGTGCAGAGTTGTTGTTCCCCTTAGCAATGTTTCCAATCACAGCAATATTGTGCATGTTGTAATTCTTGATCCTTCTAATGAGAATATTCAACTCCTCGGCTCCTGCTGCATAATTTGGATGAGTATCGTGAGAGATGCATCCAAATAAATCATTCAGCATCATTCTTCTAAGCATCTCAATGTACATTCTTCTCAAACACAGTGAATGGTGTAAATGATTCAGTGTTCCTGGCCATGTTCTTCATCATCTGCCTGTTTGTAATATCTTGCTCGGGGAGTCACCAGAAATACTTGTCATCATCTTCAATTCTATTATTGCTATCAGGTGCAGCAGGTAGGCATTCTCCTAGCATATTTGCAAAATCACCCAGAGCATTTTCCAACTTGCCCACATCAATATTACAGGGTTCATCAACATTGCACAGCTTCTCATACAATTCAACTCTGAGACACATGTTCTTTTTCATATATTTGTATGGATCCTTGTATACGATAGAGTACCATATATTTATAAATTTTGTAGGTGTTTCCCTAGTAAATCTTGAAGATCTTATGAAACATGCAACCTCTGCAGTGAGCACAGGGTTTGTATCCAGAAAATCCCAAAAATTTCTAAACATATCATCTCGGCCAGCATGTATATTGCGGCCTTCAATTATATGCCTGGCAGCCTGAACAAACAGTATGTCATGTAAAAACAGCACCATTCTTGCCCAATTTCTTATGATTCTTCCCCATAGCCTGTACAGCATTCTGTTGTTTTCAAATTTTTTGCACTCTGCAATAACATTCACCATGTATGGATTGTAGAGCTTCACCAGATCAAAAGGCAGATCGGGTTCAAATTCTACAAAATTATTTTTCACCAGCTCTAATTTGCATGGTGGATTCTTAAATTGTTCAGGAATCAATCTAACATTTTGCAAAAGCTTGTACCATGCCGATGGAAGGCAAGACTGGCAGTTTCTGTGTATCTCACCAACAAGTTTCAAGGTGTAGATAACCCAGCTGTTTTCTTGCCTATTCCTAAACAGCTGCTGTGTGTATTCTTCCCACTTGTCTGTGTAGAATACCTGCACAATTTTGTTGTAGGAATCAAACATTCTGAATCTCACTTGATTGTTGAGCAATATCTCAAGCATCCCGGTGTTGCCTGCTGCACGGTAGTAGGGCCCTCTTCTTGCACATGGGCCCAATAGGTGATTCATCAACATGTTCTGATCAGGGTATATCACATATCTTTTGAAACTGTCAATCCCAAAGGATTGCAGGTGTGTATGAAATATTGAATTCTGATAATCTGTAATATATAATCCAAAATTCCCAACTCTAACAGGGAAGCTCTCTGGGAGAAGAGCCATCTTATCCTGGTATGTTCCCCCATCATATTCAATTCCAATGTCCCTTGGATATAGGTGTATTTCTCTTATTTTATCTGATCTGTCACTTGGTTCTGACAACAGGTAAAATTGATTATGTTTCTTGTACACAAAAATTATATGCTTATATAGAACAGATTGCCTGTAGCCCTGGTTTCTCTAATCTACAGTGACATTTCCAGTGTTATTGCACATCAACATCACAAGAATCATACTTTCATTGTCAAGATAAATCATAGATTTCATCGAGAGTGCTGAAGCTCCCATAATTGATAAAATATTTAATCCTCATTTTTATTATTCTTCTTGCAAGGGACCATCTTCCATTTTTATCTCGAGTACAAAACTATCATCAATCTCATGATTGTAGCATAGAAATTGTTTTGTGAATGTATAAACATAATATCCTTGTCCTGAACACAGTGCACATGATAGATTATTAATTTTGTAATATTTTGTTATAGTATTGAGGCACAATTTGCAGCAATCTGATGTTGTGTAGGTATTTAGGTAGCAATACCTGCACACAACATGCCCGCATGAATACACAACCTCTCCAGGGTACAGGGCACACAAGCATGGGTATAAATATCTAGAATTGTTTCCACTTGCTACAGGAATTAAACTTGCACCCCTGCATCTATTTATCATGCTTTCAAAATTTAAATTCTTGTTAAAATAATTGGGGTGTGTATCCAATTGTAAATTAAACAGCCTTGTTAATGTTGTAACCCTTTCCAAAAAAAACTGAAAAACTCCACAGGTGTGTCAAGTGGACCGGAAGTGGACCGGAAGTGACCGGAAGTGACCGGAAGTAAATATGTGTGGGTGTGCGTGGGTGTAGATGTAGCTAATAAGATTATACTTTACAGAGTATTACACTAAAAGCAAAAACAATATCAAGAAGGCCATATTTTTAACAAGCTTATGGACAACAATCTCACAGATGTAGCTTTTGTAAGTGTAGGCAAATCAATCTGAGGGGGGTCATACTTTCACGGGAAATTCCCGAGGGCATTTTTACAAAAATCTTGGGTTAGACAGAGTACTACACTTGGGCAATAAGCTCATATGCACATCTTGAGCTAGTTTTAAGTGTAGCCAAATCTGCCTGAGGGGGGCTCATAATTTCTCGGGTTTATAATACCGCAAATAATGAGGGATCCCCAGTAGATGTAATATATATTGATTTTGCCAAAGCTTTTGACAAATTTGACCACTCAATTTTGCTTCAGAAATTATCAAACTTTGGCTTTTCCATAAGTTTATTAAAACTAGTAGCTTCCTTTTTAAGTAATCGAACCCAATTTGTAACATATAATCAGGTAACCTTTTTTTCGTTTATTGTGCACTCTGGCGTATCACAGGGTTCAAATTTGGGCCCTTTATTTTTTCTATTATATATTAATGACTTACCACGAACAATTAAATACTCCAAGTGCTTATTGTTTGCCGATGATGTAAAAATATACAAGAGAGTAAATCATGAGACTGACTGTCTAGCTCTCCAATACGATTTAAATAATTGTTACGTTTGGTCACAAACAAATAAGCTTTCTTTTAATGTCAATAAATGCTTTGTACTTTCTTTTGCTCAACCACATATAAGATACACTCACAAATATATAATTAACAGTAATTCTTTAAGTAGAAAAAGCATTACCAAGGATTTAGGAATATGGTTAAACAACAAACTTACCTTTTATACTCATATTGAAAAGGTAGTTAACAACTCTTATAAAATACTTGGCTTTGTTTTAAGAAACTCCAAAGATTTATTTAATATAAACTCTTTAGTATATTTATTTAATAATCTTGTACGAGCAAAATTAGAATACGGGAGTACGGTATTCAACCTATACATCTCATGCCATATCAATAAAATTGAAAAAGTTCAGAATTCATTTTTACGACATATTTACTACAAAAAATACAAGAGATCTTCATATGCAGATCGCATCTCCTATGTTAAATTACTAAATGAATTCTCATGTGATACACTTCAACGAAGACGCGAAACGGCTGACCATATATTCCTATACAAACTTATCAATGATAAACTTGAGTGTGAAAATCTTTTACAGTTGATAAACTTTAACGTCAATTATAAGGTATTAAGAGTTAGACAACAATTTTACTGCAATAAATCAAACACAAAATTCCATTAAAATTCTCCAATCATTAGATTATTAAGTAAACATAATAATATTGTCCCGAATGGAATTGATTTCGATTTTGCTTTTAATATTAAAAACTTTCTATATAGTTTAAACAACATATTAGATATAATATACAAAAAAACAGATCCAATTCTAAAGTGATATATTTATAGTCTCCAATACAATTAATAGCTTTTTAGATTTTGTATACATATAAACGAATTCAAATTTGAACTTTTGCTTTGTATTGATTATTCCTGTTCCTTATTTAAATAGTGGTATTCGTATAATTTCTTTATTGTTCTCAAGCGTTTATAGTTTGTTACTTGTTTATGTTTTTTTATTTCTTCTGTCCTTTAGTTTTCTCCTCTGTTCAAAATTTGTAATATATGTATGTAATTTTTTTTATTTGTGTAACTTTTGTATTTGTATAACTTTTTTTATTTGTATTTATCTAAGGTTTTGTGTAATAATTACTATGTGTTTGTATCATGTATTATATATTTATGTAAATTATATTGTATATAGCAAATTGTAATGCCTATTGTAATTGGAGCATTCGCTCTGTTATAGGCGACTGGTTAATAAATAATAAATAAATGAAAAGTACCAAGGCGCCGGCGACCTGGCCCGCCCTGGCACCACTTCACGCCTGAATGAGTTTTCACTATCAAAATTCGATGTTCCTTTGTGTAACCTTCCATGTCAACTAAGCTGCAACAATCACTGATAAAGAAAGGTATTGTTAGAACATGTTGCGTAAATCAAACTTGGCATCCTTAAATCGGAGCATTTACCCGTTGTAATGATGTAAAAATATTTGTCATTCTTCTTTTTAAAAAGTGTTCTATTCAGCATATTAAATCCGTCGCTTTTATTGGGACACCCTTTAGTATAAAATAGTATAAAAACACCCATGCCATGGCCGGAAATCGAAACCGAGTCCTTTGGTGGCCAGATCGAAAGATCACCCCTTAACGCGATAGGATATAAGATGACATAAAACATAACAAATAAATATTAATTACATCATTGTATAAAATAATAATTCCATGTTACTTTTAGAGAAAAATATTTTGTACCGTAGACAACGGACACAAGAGCGCAGCACTGTCGCCCTCACTAATGCGGCACCGCAATGCGCTCACAGGAGATTTGATCTTAAGCGCAAACTTCGCGAATTCCCTAATAGGATTATATTTTCAGTCAGGCATAACATTTTGTATGGATGAGTTCTACCTGGCAACCTACGCTAGCCGTGAGATCGCAGAAAAAAAACATTTTTGCGCGAACAAAACACGGTCTGAAGTTCTCTGCGGATCGAAGTATATTTCACCCTTGAGGTAGTAGCGGGAGAGTAGATTCACAGCTTACTTAGTTCTTGCAAGTAGGGGAGGTTAACATCCGGGAAGGTTTCAGGGCATCGCCAATACAAAAGAACTTATTTCGTAACTAATTTGCAAGCTTGCTTTTCCAACTTCAATGCCAGTTTTTTTTAAAACTATTTTCTGTACACAATATTTCCGACTAGCGAGCCGTGTTGTATCCAGCCACTTTCCTCGGGGTTGGGGGATATCAAACTTCCGAGTTGGCGGGGTCGTAGGCTAGGTGACTATATTTTCAGAAACGAAAAGGAGGACACAATGCAAGAAAGCTGCACTGTGTTATTTTTTCAAACTCTTTCCTGGCCTGCCATTCCAAACATACTCTACATAAAACCAAGATTGGGAAATTACCGCTTATATGTGTATGTATGTATATACCTTATGTATGTAAACATACATATACCCATACAAATAGGGGAATTCTTAAAATTTGGGTCCCTAGGGTATCTGTTTTGGTATCATGATACTCAGGCTCTGTCCGAAAGGTTCAAAGTACATACTTGAAGTGTGTTTTTGAAGGAAGTGAGGTCACCTAGTACAGTTCGAAAGCGCCAAGAACAGAAGCACGCAAGTACGCAGCTCTCAGCACAGATGCTTGGTGACTAGGTCACTTGATATCCACACTCGTTGCTCATTTGTTTTGAATCGAGGAGATAGAAAGCCAGAAACACGTGTTAAATATGTGTTATGGGTCAGCAAGTTGTTGGTTAAAGTTCTTCTAATGTGTGGAAATGTATGTGTACGAACATTTGAAAATGCTATGTGATTTCTATGGTTATAAACAAGTGTTTGAAACGCGATGGAAACAACGTGTCCTCAGTTCTATCTACTGATCGTATTTGGCGCTGCAGTCGAAGTACAATTCGAAAGACTTTCACTTCCAGTCCACGACTTGAAGACCGCACTCCAAGACCATCTCGGATGATGCTCGCTTCAAGTACGGTCTTGCACCTTTCGGACACGGCCTTAACTTCCACTATGCTCTGTATTAATAACACTTGTAAGCTTTAAAATATAAAGTTACAAAATTTCTGCATGAAAGAATGATCTCGCCATGGTGAAATAGTTTAAAAGGAATACACAAAAATAACTTTGTTTTCTCCTCGCTTTTTTTAGATGCCCTGTAGGCCAGGGGTCCCCAAACTTTTTCGTCGGCCCCAGAGTGTTTCAATTCAGAAATATTTTATGTTTAAAAAAGTACTAAATAACCACATACTCGTATTTGGAACAATCATATCATCGATAAATTTCAGTGAAAATAATATAACATTTCGTAACACCACAGGGCACCGCGGCGCACACTTTGGGAACCACTGCTTTTGGCAACAGACTGAAAAACAGCTGCTTCGTGAGGCACCTCGTTTGTTCAGGGTAAAACGCTTTGAATTTTTTTTAAAAAACTAAGTTATTGTTAGCACTTCCTTTTGGAAAATTTCGAATAATGTAATCAATGTCACCGAAAGTTAAATTGAATGACAAGAAGGGTTCAACTTTGTCTAACTTTAATGTAACTGACAAGGGAGGTTATCTAACTGTCCCCCTCTGATTTCCATGAAACTTGGCAGGTGTATAGAGGGGCCTAAAGGAAGAAATACGTGTTTTTGTGTATCAGCTAAAAGACTGTTTCAGGGAGCAACCCCCCCTCAAATGTCAAGATAAGGAGAAATTGAAGAGGGAATCTGACCCCGAAACCACGTAAATATGGCATAGGAAGAAACAGGGGGCATAGGACCCCTCTATACACCTGCCAGATTTCATGGAAATCGGAGGGGGACTCAGGGGTCAGATTCCCACTTCAATTTGTCCTCATCTTGAGATTTGAGGGGGAGGGTTTGCCCCCTAGAACAGTTTTTTAGCCGAAACAAAAAACACGTATTTCTTCCTTTGGGACCCTCTATACACCTGCCAAGTTTCATGGAAATCGGAGGTGGACACAGGGGTCAGATCCTCACTTCAATTTGCCCTCATCTTGACATTTGAGGGGGTTTGCCCCCTAGAACAGTTTTTTAGCCGAAACAAGAAACCAAGTATTTCTTCCTTTGGGCCCCTCTATACACCTGCCACGTTTCATGGAAATCGGAGGGGGACACTTAGATAACCTCCCTTGTGAGTAACTTGGATAAAACAAACTTACAATGTACTTCCTACCGAAGTGAAGGTATTTTTAAACCCTGCAAACAAGTCGTGTTTTGCAGGACATTTCGCAGGACACTCCTGAAGATCGAAATAATAATAAAAAGAGTACATATTTAGATTTTTGGTGTTGCTTCATTGACCGCAGGACAAGAGTCTAAGGAAAGGACGGACTGTCCTGCGAAAATCATATCGTAGGCAAGAAATTGAAATAACTAATAAAAACAATGCTAACATTTTAAAATTGCCACCATCTCTAGCTAAATAAAGTGTCAATAAGACTGCACAAGCATGTCACCACCATTCCACAGTTGACTGATTAACGGTTAAAATAGCTGCAAGAAGTTGAAATTTGTTACAGCAATAGAAGCTTACATTGCACCAGCTCTTCCACTCTACACATGTCCATTGTTGAGTTTAACTGAAATGGAATTTTATTTTATATTTCTAGTTAGCAGTTATCAAAACGGACGATAATTGTAATTTGTTCATTACAAAGAGGACGGAATCAGTGTTTATTATTACGAAAAAGCAGGAAAGGTTCGATCTATATTAAATTAAAGTGAATGAAAGATAGCCAAATTTCTTAGCTACTGTCCAAATGCTCTGCCAGGTTATTAAAATTTCGGGGGTGGGATTTTCCCCCGGACCCTCCCTGAATTCAGCACTGCTGGCAAGTTTTAAAGAAAGATCACCACAACTTAGCCTCTAACCAGGGCTCATAAAATGATAAAGAGTTTTTTTTACAGGCAATACCGAGACAAACATAAAAATTTTCGCGAAAGTAGTTCGCTGAAAATTTTCATCATAAAGTATATGTTGCGTGACTTCTCACATAAAACTCTAATTTTTCAACATTTGACAACCGTGAAGCCATTAATTCTTTGGAATGAATACTAGAATATGAAAACATAAAATTCTTCTTGTTATTTTACACTCATTTTCTTCGATCTAACGCATTTTGTGCTTTGTTATTCTGTTTGGATACTAACTGAACTTTATAAATGTTATAATAAGAACAACAAGGCTTTTTTGCAACATTAAGTTTGAGTTGGTGTTTTAAGTCCACTTTATGCACAGTATGGCTAATCGGGACTGGACCTACAGTTTAAAGTGGGATCTGAACCACTTGTGCCTCTACCGGGTATCGAACCCGGGACCCATTGATTACAAGGCAATGACGCTACCACTGCGCCATGAGGGAGGCCCTTTTTGTAACATGAAATGAAAGATGTCCATGAATTTAACAAGTTGGCAACCCTGTAATGAAGTTGTTACTATAAATACCCACCTCTCATTACCTCAATACTTGTCTCGTTTCTTCTTTCGATAACCTTTAAACTATTTCGAAATGAAAATCTTAGTCCAGCCGAGTGAAGATGTTAATGAGAAAACATTTTCTTTTGCACATAGTCTCTTCAACTTTAGAAAGATGGATATTTGAAGGAAGGCAGGTACGGACTACATTCTTGGAAGCTCAAACTCTAATTAATACAGCCCTTTCTTTCGTTTTGAAATGGATGGAACACAAGTTTGGAAAGAAAGGAGGCATTTGCTCACTCTTCCGTGAGGAGGAAAATTACGAAGCCAGTCTGCATCCAGTTGGAATGTATAAAGACGAGGAGTTACAAGTTGATCAGACAATCATTAGTAAGATTTGTGGTTATCTTCGCAAGGCGAGGTGAATAATAGCCCCGTCTAGTTCACTGCACTTTTCGACTCTCTCTGCAGTCACGCATCTAGTTCGTTACACGATGCAACACCGACTCTTCTACTTCGTTGATTTGGTGTCAAATAGTGTATTTGCTGTCTACACAGTTTGCACTACGTTCTGGAACTGTGTGGTGTATGGTCACGTGGTGCGTGCTAACTAATCAAATGAACGTTTAAAGCAGCAGACAGGCATTTGTAGAATCATATGAACTTTATCACCGCTATTCGTCTACTTTGTAAAACGTCATTTCCTTGCACCCACATGACACAGAGAACTACTACTATCGCCGACTTTGCTGATCCTTTTTCACATTTCCATCCTTTCCGCGGTTTCTTGAAACTTTACCTCCAAGATATTGCATAACATACCCCATATCGGTACGAGTAGAATCTTGCCCAGATTTGTCAGAACTTGCTGCTAGATTTTGTTGAGAAAGAGGTTTTTACACAGGAAGCTGCCGAGACTCAACTTGGGGGAAGGTGAATGAAGGTCGGGGCAACAGGAACAAAACCACGTAACCTAGGAAGCAAGGGGTCTATTGATTGTCATCGTTGAGAGAAGGAAAACTGCTAGGAGAGAGTCTATTCATACCGAACGGGGTAAGTTATCCCTTTTCATGTAATATTCTCAGTCAGAAGGTTGTGACGTAAACATCTGTCATGTCATTTACTTGCTTGTTAGTTTAGTTGCCTCACGTCTGGTCCTTTTAGGGCCATCGCAGCCAGCAAGTGTTGTAATTTAAGGATGAGCTACAACGCCATTGGTTCCATCCCCAGTTTTACAGGGTAGAACGTTACGATTGGAATTGTCCTGCTACTTTCAATAACTTTAACATTTATTGTCAAGTGTTCCTCTTTCTTGCTACTGTCATATTGTTTGTCTTATTTTATCTTTAGCCTTACTTTCGATCCTTTGTTTTTCCAGCACTGGAAATTCTCTTTCCCATCTGTGAGCTCATGGGTTGACCATGAGTTATGAACGACGTCAATGCCATGTTTCAATATTTCCCTTCCACACTCCTCATGACTTCATCCACTACCAACAAAAGCACACTTGGCGAGAGAAAGCTACCGTACCTTACTCGTGTCTTCACTTTAGAGGATTCGGATATCTTCCCTTTGGGTATCACCAGATATTCATACCCCTCATATGCCTCTCTGGTAAGGTTGATTACTTTTCGGTACACCACCAAATGTTTTGAGGACACGATATTGCTTTTCTGTTAAATGAATCGAATGCTTTCTCAAAGTCGATGAATAATGAATACACAGGTGTCTGATACTCAGATCTAGGTTTTACAGGGTGGTGAATAAGTGCGGAAATACGAATCACGCTTCCTGAATCCAAATTAAGGCCGCGTCCGAATCGGCAGCAGATGTCGCCGAGAGCACCGTTCCATACGGGGACTCATGCTACCTCCGTTGTCCGAATTCGCGGCAGACATGGGGTCGTAGGGGAGAGACGAACGGCGCGACAGATGCACGCTCGAACTCGCTGTGGCCATGCGCTTGGCAGCCATATTGCAATTTCCGCTTTGCGGAGACAACGTTTACTGAATAGATGATGTAAAACTCAGTGATTTTTGGACATTTTATCGACAAAACTGAATGTAGAAAAATTGTAAATGAAGAAATTATGTCACATTTCTAATATAAGCAGTAAATAGATGAAAATCATTGAAACGTGTGTGTGGCGTCTGCCTTCTGCTTCCATCCTGTGCGCCTGCGCCCTAGAGCAGTGTTCCGCAACCTTTTTTTACTCACGGCACACCCCAGACGGGCCTAGACTCAACACGGCACACCAAAATGTCTGTCCCCTCAAAATCATATGAATCTTAATATAATTACGAAATATTACGTCGTTATGTAATCAATTATTATTATTATCATTGTTGTTGTTATTATTATTATTATTATAAAACATGAATAGACTTATGCATTTATTAAAAATTTATTAACTTTAATTCACTGTAGAAAATACACATTTCTAATACGAATTTTAAAGTAAATAACTCTACTCATACCTTCAATGTGATACTTGAGCCTGCTTAGCTGCACACAGACGGCTGATTCGTAGCGGAATCGTTGACAAAGCAAGCCTCATTTCTTCATCGATGGATTTGAGTCTCTCTGACTTTGATGTTTTAATTGCAGTCAACGTCGAGAAGCCCAGTTCACACAAATAAGTAGTTGAAAATGGTAATAACACATTAACTGCCATCTCGGATATAGCCGGATATTCACTGCTTATTGACAACCAAAATGTATCCAAAGGCACATAAAAAATTTTAATTTCAATGTTCTGTCTGCTTTCAAATCTGCCAGTTCCTCTTGTAAGCGTAATTTTTTTTGGAAGATATTTCGAATCCTTACTGAATGGATCACGAACTCAGTCAAAATCTTCAACGCTCTCTCCAAAATATGTTTTGAAAGTCTGCTGCAAGAGTACTAAATGTTCTTTAATTAAGTCCATCAACAGCTTGTTATCGTCAGCAAGGGGCCATACAGTTTGGAACATCTCACACGGTCCATTTTCAATTGTCTGTATCCACAAGTTCAACTTATTAATAAATCCTTGAATCTTATCCATACTAGTCAGAATATTTTCGTTTCTACCTTGCATTTTTCTGTTTAGTTCATTCAAGTGTACGAAAATGTCAGAAAGATATGCCAACTTAGATACCCATTCATCATCTGCAAATAAATCCGCATACTCATGCCCCTTAATAGTCAAAAATGAAAGTACCTCCTCTTTAAGTTCAAACATTCGCGTTAACACTTTACCTCGAGATAACCATCGTACTTCTGTATGTAGCAGAAGTGTAGTGTGCTCTGATCCCATTTCATGACACAAAACGTTAAAAAGCCGCATATGTAGGGGCCGCGATTTGATGAAGTTCACAACTTTTACTACTTCGTCCATCACAATTTTCAGAGGAGATGGCAAAGACTTAGCAGCAATGGCTTCGCGGTGAATGAGACAATGGTCGGTTCGTAAGTTAGGATTTACTTCGCGTACTTTACCCACGAATCCTTTCACTCGGCCTGTCATAGAAGCGGCTCCGTCTGTACAAACACTAACGCAGTCCTCCCATGTTAATTCATTACGGACCACATATTCATTAGTCGTACGAAATATTTTTCACCGATTGCTCGCTCGGGTAGTTCTTTGCAAAAAAAGAAATTACTTGCAATTACATCCCCATCAACATACCTTATGTAGGAAAGAAGTTGTGCGTGACCGCCAATATCGGTGGATCTGAAGTGAGAACTTTCGACTGCTCTTTATTTTCTCCTTCATAATGTCTTCGATGTAACTGGACATGTCACTAACTCGGCGGCTGATTGTGTCAGCAGAGAGAGGAATTTTTGAAATTTCAGTAGCAGCTTCTGATCCCAGGACTATTTTTACCATTTATATACACGCGGGCATTAACAACGTTTCTGCTATTGTGTGTGTTTTTTGGCCTTTACGATAAGTTCGGCTACCTTATAGATAGCTAGCTTCCTGTATTTTTTGCGAAACACGTACCGACGTAGTCATGAGCGTCACTTGTCTTTTATTTTGTTCCAACAACCGACGAAAATAATTCACATCTTTACTTAACAGAGAGGAATGTTTTGTTGACAAATGTCGTTTTAATTTACTGGGAACCATAGCAGCATTACTGAGTTTTTCACCACACACAACACACTCAGGGATTGGGCATGTTTTGTCACCACACCAAAAAAAAAAAAAGAAGATAAATAGTTATCACTATATTGCCCTTGAACTACTTTCTGTTTCTTTTTTTCGGGCTCGATGGTTTCACTACTTGCACTCGAGGACTTACCACTCCGTACAAGCAACTTATCCACATCGAAAAAAGAAAATAGAAAGACTCTAGTGTAGCAATCCAATATTCGCACTACTGCAGAGCTGTGATAGAACTGAACTGAAATACTATAATTGTTGTCTGACAATGTGTAGGTCCTTCGGCGAAGGAAAGAGCAATAAAGTTTAAGAAGCGCCGACAAACAGGCACAAAACAGCCAGCCGTACACAAAAGATGCAGTGTTACAAACAAAGAACTCGCTTGAATAGCTATATTGTATGATTGGTGCGGGCCGCTAAAAGGCTTGCTAAAAGTCTTACGCGGCTTTCTTTGCGGTGAACACAAAGCTTGCCGCCTGTAACCCATCAAACCGGCCCAATATTACAGGCGAGAATACATATAAGATGAGCAAACTATAACAATATTGAGTAAATAAATTACATTTAATTTCTATGAAAATATAACAGTTATCAGCAAGAATAAACAAGCACCTTCTTACTTAAAATCGACAATTAATTTCTTACAATATTACAATATTAGGTAAAAGTTCGCGTCACACCTTTTACCTTGTGACGGCACACTAGTGTGCCGCGGCACACCGGTTGCGGAACACTGCCCTAGAGCGCGGTGAGTGACGTTTGGGGCGACACCTGGCGGGAAAAGTGACAACCATACTGCAAGGGGACATGTAAATTAGGACGACTTCGACGGCAGACGAAAGCAACGGGAAGGAGCCAATCCGGACACGGCCTAACTATGAAGCCAACATGGCGTCAACTTCATTTTCTTAAATGGGAAGGTGGTCATGTGACATATCAAAATGGGCTGGAATTTCACGAGAAACACGAAACTGTGCTTAATTTAAACGTAACTTTAACCATTATGAAGATTGTACCCCCAATATATTTTTTTTACAGGTGGCATGATGTTAACTATAGCACCCATTTCTCGACATTTCATAATCAGTGTAGTGATATATATGAGTGACGTCGTCACCTTTACAATAACATTCCGCGATCCAAACAATCTCCATTAGTTTTTGTGGCTTGTTATAATTGGTTTTCTTTTACTTTCACTTCTGCAACTTTTGGCTAATCGTGACGATGAACGTTGAATATTCGAAAACATACAAACCCCACGAAACATTATATTGACTGTGAGCCCAAGCGCCAGACCCTTGTTTACCTGCAAGTGAAATCATATCGAGAAATCTCTTTCACTAAGCGTGGTTATTTTACGTAACTTTTCTATCTTTCTAGGTTAATCTCAACGACGAGAATGCATTAAGAAATAGAAACATCAGTGTCACAGCATGAATCGAACCTTGAATCTATAGCTTCATAGCGCGTAGGCTACCCTGTTGTATTTTGCACGACACGTTCCTGATCCAGATATTGTTAGAGCTTTCCTTGTGCTGCCTAGAAGCTAAACCCCATAATCCTTCTCTCTTATGGCGTGCCAGAAGACCTTTGATGGTAGAAATAAGGCTGGATAATCCGACCTGCTCACCTCGCCACATTGAACTAAATTGATGTTCTAAGCAATTGAGCCCGCCTTGCTCTCCATTAAACCTTGTCAACTCGCCGTATTTGTGGAAGAGCGCTCTCGTATGCACGTGTGGACTGCAGAGCGAGCGGTGGTGTAGTAACAGTGAGTAACAATGCAACGTGTAACGATGGCAGAAGAAACGGAAGGTGTTTCTGTGCAAAGGAGGGATCCTTTTCCGCAATATGTTTTACCTCTCAATGAAAGCAGGTGCCCAACTCTTGTGCTGATTAGTGGCCTTGAGATGGAGTGTGCAGGAGGAAGCTCACAGAGCACTGACCGCTCTCTGTGGTCAGACGGTAATAGAGGTTCGGGTTTGCGCAACAGAAAACGAGGTAGAAGCTCTAGAGTGGCTCAAGCGGTGTTCCGCCTCAATCAAACTGAATGCAAAGTTGTGACTTACTATGGCTGGTGAAGAAACCGGCTATTGGTGGCGAAGAACCCATGTGATCTGCTCATTCAGCTGGAAGACGCCTGCAGAAATAGTAGTGTAAGTTTTCGCATTCAATTTGCCTCAACAATTGACGATCGATAACAGCCTTTCCGCCGCTCTATCTGTTTTTCACTCGTTGGTGCTCATCCTTGCAAGAGCATTCTAATTGTGATTTCGTTAATTCAGCGTGGCTACTCACCGAAATTCCTTAAATTCCGGGAATTATGCGTGCATTCTGCTTGAATTTTTGTTCGTATACGTGAAAAATTGCAACTTTTATTAATCCAAATCCCATTCAATTTATAGGTACATATTTATTAATGCCTTGAGGTAAGTTTTTCTAAGTTTAGCTTTTCCTTTTATCAAGGAAGGAAAAGAGAGTTGCGTGAAAAATAGAACATAATTGAGGGGTCTAGTGAGAGAGGGAGCTATGCCACAAATCTTGAAAATTTTATTTTTGGCCATTTTCAGTCTTCCCCTAACATCTGTCATCTATCATGTGAACTACAACCATGTGGCATAGCTCCCGCTTGTTCTGCAGCAGATTTTCTGAGTTCTTGAATACGTCCTCATCAGCATTTTGAGTGAGAGAAGGAGCTATGCCACTTACTGATGGTGTCTGCAATAGGAGTGGCAGAGGTTGTGTTGCAGTAACCTGTGCTAGTTTTAATATCAGCCCTGAAGTTAAAAGATCTCATGGCAATAATGCCTTATATTCCTCCAGTTCTTCATGGTGTTTACCAAAAACTAAAATCCAAATGGACAGTTAAGATCCTCCAGAAGACATAAGAAGTTGTCTTTATGTAAATCATATGTAACCCTGTGAACATGATTTACACTCAGGCAAAAGTATTTAAGCCTTGTTCAAAGTATTTGATGTGCTAGATTGATTTTTCCACATGGGTATACTACAACAATATACCATACATGTTCATAATAAATGGTACTTATATTGAAATTCATATTTTTCCTTTTGAATAATTTACCTAACAATATGTTCAGAAAAAAAATTACCCTTTGTTATACAAATTATGGTTCTCCTCCGTAGTCGAGCGGGTTAAGGCGTTCACTCGTCTTGAGATCGTTCGCTACGGGACGGCGTAGGTTCGAATCCGGCTCTGGTCGAAATTTATTCGGCCTACGTATAGGGCCGGTGGCAACCCACCATCGTGAGGAAATTGGGAAGCTCCGAGTGAGTGAGCGTAACCTGGTCAAGAAGACCTACAACAACGGCTGGGGGTTCGTCGGGCTGATCACCCGTCACCCCAATACTGGTCTGAGACCTCCACGCTATAACAGGTGACGGAGGAACAGTGTGGGAGGGAGACCAGCAGTCGGTAGGTAAGCCAAGGCCCTTCAAGGGCTGTAGCGATGTGGGTTATTATACAAATTATGACTCAACACAATGCTTTACAAAACTCAATTTATTTCCACTTTTTTGTCAAAGTGGCATAGCTCCCTCTCTCACTAGACCCCTCAATTTTCTCAATATGTTTACTTTGTTATTAACCTTTGCAGAACAACATATTTGACAAGCGGAAGATTATTGCAAAATAAGATGTCTTGAAGTTGATTAGGTAGATTTGAAATTCTTATACAATTAACATTTTTTCGTAGATTATTATATCCCATAATATTTGTGACTTGTGTTTGTAAATGTATTTCTAGTCTTGAGTATATGAAATGGCACCTTAAATTAAATATATTTACACCGTTCAATTGAATTGAATTATAATTTTTGGATACATTGGAATTGCACAAACCTTTACATTGTTAATATATTTGTGTGTGTGTATGTGTGTAGATGGTGAGAGGCGTTAATACGTAAGGTTGAAATAGAGAAAACATATACTTGTACTCTTGAATTTTGGGAAGTTCACCTTGATTACCGGGAATTATACTTGAATGTTATCATGGTTCTAAGTCACCCTGCAATCAAGCCTATCCGAAATGGTACAATGGTTAACGTTGTCGCTTTGTAATGGTTCTCCCTGCCAGCCTGTAGTGTCTCGGATCACATTGTAATATGTATACCAACCCTCGATTAGGTATGTGTATGTGTGTAGATGGTGAGAGGCGTTAATACGTAAGGTTGAAATAGAGAAAACATATACTTGTACTCTTGAATTTTGGGAAGTTCACCTTGAAAACCGGGAATTATACTTGAATGTTATCATGGTTCTAAGTCACCCTGCAATCAAGCCTATCCGAAATGGTACAATGGTTAACGTTGTCGCTTTGTAATGGTTCTCCCTGCCAGCCTGTAGTGTCTCGGATCCCATTGTAATATGTATACCAACCCTCGATTAGACGCTTAAGTAAATACAGGTGATTCTCAACTATTCCCATTCTTTGAGAATTAAAAGTGTATCAACTTGTGACAATGTACACTCACCGGCAATAAAAATGGGACACACACATCCTGAAATACTGACTTCTCTGAAATGTGTTCTGTGTGTTGTCCAATTCGACAGCTATCAGCCGACTTCAATAGCAATTTTTAATAGCAAGTTCTTCTATCTTCATTCCTTTGACGTGTAACGAATAGTCTTTAATATAACTTCATTCACGATAAACTCAATATGTGTATATAACAACAGCAAATAACGCAGTATCCAGAAAATTAAGAAGAGATTATAAATGCTTTCTTGCATTAAGTTTAGATCTTATGTAAGCACCTCTTTATCGTTCACCACAAACAGAAGCTGAAGCATTTGCACACTACTCTAACAAGCATCTCAACTGATTGGATGTGACATGGGAAGCGAACAATTGCTGCTTCAGTAAATTTGCGGTTGTCCACCAGAATCTCACTGTCATTGGAATTCAAATGGGCAACTACAGGAGGCTCTGTTGCAATGCACACATCCCAGTCTATTATGTTGATGTAATCCTCTGCTTGGAAATTAATGGGTCCGTCTAGTTCGTTACACTTTTTGACACTAGGTGTAGTGCAGGTGAATCCCGGTGTCCGGCTAGTGTAAGATAATGACCTTCAACCAAGTAGACGAAAAGCGGTGTTCAAGTTCAGAAGATTCAACAAATGCCTGTCAGCTGCTTTAAACGCTCATTCAGTGGCGGCGATTAGGGGGAGCATGGGGTGCAGTTACCCCCGCACTTTTTGCCACTTTTACCCCCGTACTATGTTAAACTTTATCTACGATGGAAAGTAAACAGCCTTTGCCCTCCCCCGTCAGTTGGGCACCTTGCCCCCTAGCTTTGGAATCCAATCGCCGGCATTGTGTTCATTTGATTAGTTACCACGCACCACGTGACCATACATCCCACACATTATACAGCTCCAGAACGTAGTGCATACGGTGTGGATTATATGTTTATTGAAATTATTAATTTCATATTATACAAGTCACTTTCTATTAACAGTTTAAAGAAATGTATAATAACTACTTTTATTTATTGCGCTAAATGCTGTATAAATGAGGTAATATTTGGAATTCTAACGTTGCTATAGCAACGAAAATCAATAGTCATTATGTGGTAATGGTTGTAACAAAATGAAAATACAGGTAATAGTGAACTGCATATTGCTCAGTTATTTTACTAATATATAGATCCACAGAAGTTGTATCTTCACCTTCGTGTCATAATTCGAATTATTTATGAACTAATTCAGGGTGTCTACTCACCGGGAATTCCTTGAATTCCGGGAATTATGCGTGAATTCTGCTTGAAATTTTCTCCGTAGACGTGAAAAATTACAAACTTTTATTAATCCAAATCCTATTCAAATTATACATGTATTTATAAATGCCCTGAGGCAAGTTTTTCAAAGTTGAGCTTTCATTTTTATCTAGGAAGGCAACAAAGTCTGTGTGAAAAATAAAACGATTCTCTCAATCCGTTTATTTTGTTACTGTCCTTTCCAGAACAATCTGACAGATGAAAGGTTATTGCAAAATATCTTGAGGTTGATTAGATAAATTTGAGTTTGACAATTGGGCTAAGAATTTTTAGATTACTACATCTCGTAACATCTGTGACTTGTGTTTGTAGATGTATTTCGAGTCTGATTATGTGAAATTGTAAACAGTGGCGCAACCACAGGGGGGGCAAGGGGGCAAACCTTGGACGGAAATTAGTTCTATGGGGGCAAGGGGGCAAACATTGACGTCCAAGTGAACCTGGCGGGGGCAATTACCGCCCACAACTTCACATTTTATGCAAAGAAAAATACTTTCGTAAAATTTTCTTGCTCGCTTCGCTCCCAATTCCTGCTTTTCTTAGTCTTATCACGTTCATGACCATAGCTACAGTCCAGCAGAATTAACTTGAGAGAAATGGCCCTTTCTGTGAGTGATGCAACCGAGCTCGAATTAGCTAGAGCGGGAAGTCCCCCGCTGTAGACAATTCGAGCGCAGTTGCATCACTCACAGAGCGGCCATTTCTCTCAAATTAATTCTGCTGGACTGTAGGGGGCGGCGGGAGTCGGCCCTGGGCGACGAACGATCTAAATGAAAAAGTTGAAAAAATGATTGATTGATTGATTTGTTGTTTTAAGTCCACTTTACGCACAGAAAGGCTAATCGGGACAGGACCTACAGTTTAAAATGGGATCCCAACCACTGTGCCATGTGCCTCCACCGAGTATCGAACCCGGGTCCCCTTGATTACAAGGCGACAATGTTATCACTACTCCATCGGGGAGGCACAAAAGTTTGTAACGTGATGGTTGCGTACGTAACAAAAGGCACTAAATGTTTTGGGGAAGCGTGCAAAAGGTCCGGGATCAATAAATGTACGTACGTCAGAACAAACAACAACCTATCAGTTACAAAAGTCAAAGTTTGTTGAGGTTAATGGTCAGCGTTTATCACTGCCACCTCAGTCTCTAATGAGAACCAATAGTAAAGTGAATATGCCCCGATATATGGGACCCATTAAAACACAAAAAATTCAAACGTAATACTTTTTATTACTAATCGCGCAGAAAAACGTCACAAGTTGTAAAAGAGAGAATGCATTGGCGTCCCGTGAAAATAGTTGCGCCCTATTAAATCAATATTGATTTCAGCCTGCAAATAATTGGATCCAAAAATGTTCTTGCTCGCAATGTATGGTTGATTTCTGTAATGTATTGTATTGCAAATTACCAGACAGAGAAATGAGACTTGTCTTAATTGATTTAGTTTTAAATGCATGAACAATTGTTTTGAGGATAGGGAGCGTGCACATTTTAAAGACAATTTATGTAATTTTTGCTGTTGGTTTATTGTGAGATGGGTTAATTGGTTGTGTAATGTATTTAAATAATATATGTTGCATATAATATCTATTAAAGAAACTTTGAATACGTACACAATTTAATAGTATTCACATCGCTCCATGTTGCATATATGTGAAACATATATCGTGCATAAAAGCTATACATGTCAATCTAAAAAAAATATTTGGAATGTATTTATCAAGAATTTTCTTCTCAAAAATAGTTTGTGTGCTTGTTTTCCATATTAGTTCAAAAACAATCCAAATCGTTTGTTCGGACACAGATGCTTTAGCATCAACTTCTCCCCGCTTTTTGCATACTTTACGAGGATAATAACGTCTTTGATACCACCACCACCACTACTACTACTACTACTACTAATAATAATAATAATAATAATAACAACAATGCTAGTCTGGGTTCGAATCCTGGCTTGGGCATGGATGTTTGTGAGTGTCCGTTCATCAATTTCATCATATCATCACTCATCCCATCTTCGCAAATTAGCCAAAAGTGGCACAAGAAGCGAAGTAATATAAAACAAATCAATAATAATAACAATAATAAAAATAATAATGTTTTATTATTAACACTATGATTATTAGTAGTAGTATTAGTGCGCTTATCCTTGTACTTGCCCCCAGACAAAAAATCATGGTTTCGCCTCTGATTGTAAATAGAAACTCAGACCCTTAAATTAAATATTTTTATTATATTACGTATACCGTTTAATTGAATTATAATTTTTGGATGTTGGAATCACATAGACCCTTTATATTATGAAGATATTTGTGTGTGGATGTTGAGAGGCGGTAATACGTAAGGTTGAAATAGAGAATACATCTGCTTGAATTTTTTGAAAGTTCACCTTGAAAACTGGGAATTATACTTGAATTTTATCATGGTCCTAGAGTGGCCACCCTGTAATTATAAAGAAGCAAAATGATTAACTAGTGTTCGTCACAGGGTCAAATAGGGCAGTGGACTACACGGGGCACTGTGTGACACTTTGACCATACGCATCTGCACTTCACCGGATATTTTCCTTTCCCGACCATCTAAAATCTTTCTCACACCCATTTCTCTGAGCTTGTGTATCATCTGTTAACTGACTGCAGCAAATTCTTTGGATGACCCAAACATGAATTCTTGGCGATCACCTTACAGTTTTTCAATGGTTCTTCGAAGTACCTTTAGAGTTTAATTGCCCGGAGCAAGCGCCCAGCACCATCCTTCCATATTAGATTCGATTTTACAGAGATCCAAATAGGACCATACGCACACACAAAACGAACTTAGCAAGAATCTTCAGTTCTTCCTTTAGGTTTTCTGTTGATATGTAAAGCGACAGGAAGTGTGGTAAGCCACCGAACATGTGATAATCTTCCGAGCTTCTTGTTTGCTAGACGTGTGTCGCACTTGCCGTTGAAGTTAATTTCATTATTTCGTGTCATCGTGTCGGTTGTGTGTGTGAATTTCGCCGACTATCGTGACCGAGTGGTTAGCACAGCGCGCTACGACGAATCCCAGCTTGGACATGGGACTTCTTTGTGAGTGTCGCTTCATATATAGCGTTATAGTACGCCCGTACGCCCGGCGTTCCCAGATTTAAAATTTCAAAAATGCGTAAATGCTGTAAATATAAAGTTAAACTTGACTATTTCATATATGTTTGACCTTCATGGCATTATAATAGCTATTTCTCGCGATCCGCTTGCAACGCTCCACTAACAACACTCGTTCTAGCATTCTTTTTCAATGCCTTTCCTGGCCGTACACCGGGCAGGTTCGGCGTAAAGGACTCCTTGCTGCCTTTCTGGAAGGAAAGCTTGGATCTCTACAGCACGCGCGCAAATCCTCTCTCGTATGCCAGCGTACGAAGCAGAGGTCTACGTTGATTGGTTCACGTGACCCTTCCTGCCTTCTGAAGCAGACGACAGCGGTAGAATTTCTACCCGGTTCTTCGCGCTCGTGCCAGTCGTGCTATCTGATGCTACAATAAGCAATATTGACTGACGTAACTTTACCGAACTCAAATATACCTCTTCATAATGGACACGGCATTGTATAATTTATCGCACGAACAGCGATGTGTATTAAAAACTAAAAGATCAACACAGTTTTTGTCAAATAAGTTGGTGATTTCCTCGTGGTAGAAGTTCAGCCTGTGGCTGGTCTACCACTTAAACCGCAAAACTATTATTTATTATTATTATTATTTTTTCGTTAGTATCTGTCAATGGAAATGTTTAGCATTCATTTGAAAACTCTTAACATGGAATGATCTCTGGACAAAATTATTTTAAAATGTTTATCACCATTCTCAAGATGTAATAAACAATGGTCTGAATTACTAATCGTCACTGTTACGTGAGTTGCGTGTACTATAGTTGAATCATCCACATACCTCCGTGTCAGAGTGTTTTGCACAGCGCGCCAAGACGACAGAGGCCCCTGATTCGAATCCCGGCGTGAGCGCGGGTGTTCTTTGTTCCATCATCAATATCATCACTCATATTCATATTCGCGTTTAACCAAAAGTGGTAGAAAAGCGAAGTAAAATAAACCAAATCAATCATTAGTTCTATCACCCACAACAATGACGTCTACTGTTGTGCAGAGGCGCTTGTGATTCAGGTAGGTTTTTAATGACTTGCGTCATGCAGAAAGGTATAAAAAAAAGGTATAAAACACCAGAGTTCAAAACATTTGTGGCATAGTGAGGCATCTAATTTTCTAGCTAAAACATGCATGGATGATGTTTTATTGAAAACCCAGCCGACTTCAGGCAAATAAACAATACCTGTGTCGACTAATACCATAAGTAAATTATTAAGCAAGAAAGGGCCGACCCTTCCTTCGGACTTGGCGTTCCCACCCGAAATGCCCATGCTCATCGTCGTGATTAGCCTGTTTAACCATAAAAGCGACGAAAACTAAGATAAATTTGAATTAGGCGGGCAGTTCTATCAACAACAGGTGCATTTTAAAAACATAAAGTGCATCAGTGCATTTAGAGCATTCCACGAAAAGTGGTCCTACTCCATGCTAATAACAAAATGAATTAACATGGAAATTGTTATTGTTTTTAATAATATTAAGGTTTTTATGTTTGTGAATGCAAACAATTTACACATTTCACCAATAAAAGTTACTAGCATCTGTAGCCTATACTCTTCACAGACAAATGAAGTCAAAACTTACTACATTTTTAAAGCGTCACACACGTAACGCACTTTTGTTAATTCCTATCATTCATTCAGCCTATACTCAAGTCTTTTTAATTTGTTAGCAGACACCATAAAGTGCTTCGTAATTATATTAAATCAATTCATTATGAATATTTTAATCCAATCTCGCGTCTAGACCTTAAATTTTGTGTGTAAAATGCCACACGGAACGCTGGAATGACCAATTTACCTTTCTCTTCGTATGTGACCAGAATTAGTTTTAGGTTTGAGAATGAGAAAAATAATACACTCATGGTTACAACAATGAACCGAGAGAAGTATACATGTGACGTACAATTAAATGCATAGTTTCTTTCCCCGTTAACCAATCTAATTTTAAGTGCAAAACTTTAACCATGTTCCTCCAAACAATTTGTTTCAACATGGCCTCCAAGCGAGAACACAACATCCTTTAATGGAGTCCGCTTCTCCAGTAGCTCTTCCTTGCTGTGGTAAGGTAATACAAGTAACATAAAGCTTCCAGCTCCATATTCAGGTTACACAGCTCCATAAACATGTCGCCTTTTTCCTCCGTACTCCGGCGTGTTTCGTGGTTTCAGAACTTGGTTTCATCCACGCGAGGTGCGGTTTCAGCAGTGGCTGGAGCTGACTGCGTAAACTAGGTGGTGGTGTCGAGAAAGGCAATCCCAGCATCGCGCAAAAACATTTCCGTGAAGTGCGGGCGTTGAAACGCTCAGTTACTCTTTACTGAGTGAGCGCAGATCACATATCATGCTGCGACACGTGCTGGAATCTGTGACGTATCAGTAGCCGTGATTTCGCACCGAGTGTATAAAGGGATCCAAATCAGAATATATTTACATTATACAGGCTGTTCAAAAAATATTGGTCGATTTTGTAAGACTATATTTTCACCAAAAATTCAACAGAAATACATGATATTAGCACCATTAGCACGTGTGGTACGACGACAGATGTTCATTCCATTCTTTCCAAACCTTCTTAAGCATGTCTTGTGTGAGGTTTCCGGTGGCAATGTTGCGCCTTCGCAGTTCCGACGGTGTCTGTGGAAGTAGAGGAACGTAAACATGGTCTTTGATGAAACTCCACACGAAGAAATCGCACACTGTGAGGTCGGGTGACTGGGGTGGCCATGTACAGATGTCTGTAGACACAAATTACGTTCGGTTGGTAAGGCAGCTATTTTTTACGACATTCATATACGCTTTTCCCCGCAAGATGGCAGGAAATTTCTACGGTTATTCTAAATGTACATTTATTTACAGTGTGTAATCGACAGAAATTTCACGATCCTTGAGATTTTTCCAACTCTGATTATGGTGTCACGAAATCGGCCAATATTTATGAACACGGTGTACTTTGATTATGATTTCTATGCCCCTGACTTTTTAGGCAACTATACAGGGTGTAACAAATAGATGCGGCAATATTTCAGCAATGGATGTAGAGAAGAAAAAGTGTCTATCAACATGGGTCAGGAAATCCGCAATTTCCGAGTAAAAACCTCCAAGTGGTTATCATTAAAGTTCCTATACATAGCCCTCTGGAGTCCTTTCGAAACCGGATTGAGGTGAAACTTTGCAGACCACGGTGAAGCGAATGCTGATAAAAATAGTTCAAAGTTTCACTACCAGGTGGAAATATAGCGCTGAAATAAGAACCAGAAGTCGGACATGCAAAATGTTATTATTAATTTATGTCAGTACAGTAGTGTTCAAAACGCACGCCGTCAACGTGAATGGCCCTTTGTAAGCGTAAAGCAACGGGATCAGTGATTCAGCAACAGGACGTTGTTCACTGTGCATCATGCCGACCTCAGTGGCGTAGTAGTTAGCACAGCGCGCTACAGCACCAGGGGTCCCGGGTTGGAATCGCAGTATGAGAGTAGTAAGTGTCGCTTCATCAATTTCAATATCACTCATCCTCATCTTCTGTATTACCCACAAGTTGTCAGAAAAGCGAAGTAAAAATAACCAAACCAAATCACTGTACATCATATTTTAGGGTCACATTTCCTCCTGGTGGTGAAAATTTGAACTTTTTCTTTTTAATAATCATTCGCTTCCCCATGCTCGATGCCAAGTTCCACCGCAATCCGATGTTTCAAAAGGGCTTCAGAGGGCTCTGTAGGAAAACTTCAATTTATTCACCTGTTACTTCGAGGTCTTATTACGCATTAAATACACATTTCCGGACCCATGTTCATGTAAACTTTTTTCTTCTCTACGCATTAAGAATCCATTCCTGAAGTATTGCCGCATATTTTTGTTACACCCTGTATATATTTTTTCTACATGTAAAAATGAATTCGAAATCGACTTGCAAATTCTCATCATTGCAAGTAGAGCCTAATTAGCGATTTTATTTCTCATACAAATACATATTATACTTATTTTCTCTTCATTTTCATTCTCTATTTGTTTCTCTTCTTGATTCCTTTCCCTTTCCCTTCTTGATTTCTCCTCTATTCCTATCTCTATCTCTGTTTTCCTTCTTTATTTCTATTGTTTTCCTTTCTCTTTATCTGTTTCACCCCTTTTTTCTGATTTCTATTTCTCTGTTTTGCTTCTTTGTTTCTCCTTTTTCTTTTTTTTTCACTTCAAAATTTATCTTTCTATGTTTCACTCTTTTATCTATCTTTTCTACCTACATTTTATTCTCTCTCTCTCTCTCTCTTTCGTTTCTAAATTCATTTATCCACTTCGCTTCTTTATTTCTCTTCTTTTCCTATTCTCCCCTTTGCTTCTCTATTTTTCTTTTCTTTTCTTTTTTCTCTGTTTCATTACTAAATATCTCTTTATCTTTTCATTCTCCCCCTTGGTGTAGTGCTAACGTCGTCGCCTTGTAATCAAGGGGACCCGGGTTTGATACCCGGTGGAGGCACATGGCACAGAGGTTCGGATCCCACTTTAAACTGTAGGTCCACTCCTGATTAGCCTTCCTGTGCATAAAGTGGACTTAAAACAACAAATCAATCAATCTATTTTGATTCTTTTCCTCTTTTCTTTATTTGTACTCTTTTCCATTTTCCTGTTCTCTTTGTTTCGCTTTTACGTTTTTCTGTTTCTCTTTGCTTCTTTATTATCTTCTTTTTCCTTTTCTTTCTCTCTCTCTGTTTTATTTGTTTATTTAGCTTTGTACCTTTTGCCCTGTTCCCTTCCTTTTTCCCTTCTCTTTCTCGCTTCTTTGGCATTCTCCGTCTCTCCCTGTGCCTCTTGCTTCATTATTTTTCTTCTTTCATTTCTCTCTCCCTCTCTCTGTTTGAATCTCACTTCTTTAATTTTCTATCATTCTCTTGTTTCTTTCATACGTCTACTTTTCTGTCTTCTTAATGTACAGTGTCTCTCAAAAGTTTTAGGACAACAACATTTTAAACTAGGCAACCCAATTTACACAAAGCGTTGGTGGGTTGCGTGTAGAGTTAGGCTCAATTTCAGGGTTGCCACATGCACAATAGATATTTGTGAAATACGCGAAAGAAATGAAAAGAAGTATTTTTGTATAAAATTATTAAAAATATCAATATTATATCGCAAATGACGAATTTCTTTCTAAAAGAAAGAAACTAGGTTCTCTAGTATTTCATCGCTGATGAGCCTAAGGAAATGATAAGAGGTTAGAGGAAACGAAAGACGACAAAGGAGAGGAGAAAGAGAAAGGAGAAGAGGAAAAGTAGAGGAGAGAAGAAAGAGAGGATAGACGAGGGGAGGAGAAGTAGTGAAAAGAAAGGACAAATCGAGGAGAGATGAGGAAAATGGAGAAAAGAAGAGAGGAGGAAACCGAGAGGAGAGGAGATGAGAGGAGGAGACGAGAAGAGAGTAAAAGAGGGTAAAAGGGAAGAATGAAAAGAAGAGGAGAGGAGTGCAGTGGAGTCGGAAATCTAAGACAGGAAACGAGATAAAAGGAGTGGGGAAAAGTAGGATGGAGACAAGATGCGAGAAAAATAGAGAAGGAGATATGAGATAAAAACAGAGTAGAAGGAGGGGAGAGAAGAATAAGAAGGAGAAGAGAAAACAGAAGAGAATGGAAACGAAAGGAGAGAAGAAGTAGTTGGAGAAAATATCGTCTCGGCATCAAGATTTGATGCATTGATCAAATTATCGACATGAAACAAAACACTCAATAACGTTTTGAAACATATTGGAGAATGTATTAGATCGGTGCCATATGCCTTTTGGCTGAGTTCAGAGCAATATGAAATCTTTCACGTAAGATCATTGATTTTACCTGCGATTATACCACTAAAAACATGAATGTAATTTTAACATTTATACAATTTTTCTCGACTTCTCGGTTCGTTGAAATGAAGATGTTGTCATTTAATATTTCCCCTCCCCCTATCGTTAATTCCAAACTGAATCATTCCGTTTCACACAGCATGGACAATGAACATAATGGAATATCTAAAACTTACAAAAATTTTCTGTCACCGTACGTTTTTTTTTCTTGTCTCATTCTGATATACAAGTTATGGAATTACATTGTTTAAATTAAGTATGAAGCACTAATAAGAAATTTGCATACCATTTCTTCCTTGCTTGGAGAGGAATTTTTTCGTATTGTTCCTGCAAGAAGATACTGAATTGTTTCTGAAAACTGCTCTCTTCATTGTGATACAATAAGTATTCTGTTATCAACCATTGTACTGCTCGTTGTTTTGTTGGTGGAAAAAAATTGAATTCAGGAAGAACTATATCTGTATCCGTAAACTTTGTTAATGAGGTGCGGCATATACGACTGAGCATTGTTCGCAATTTGTTCCATGCCGTGGAGGAGTTTCGACACTTCGTTTTCCTGTGGGCTAAAGAGTCTGGCACGTTGCATGATATACAGTTAGGAGAGTCACTGATTCCATATTGGTATGTCCTATCTCTTGTCACTATAACACGATGAACCACTTTGTAAAATATTGATTGGCCAGCTTTTGAAAGGTGTTTGGCGGAAACATTTTCCCATATTTGTGGCCAATTATGTGTATTGAAATCCCTGACTATTCGGGGTACTGTGTGCTTTGAACTATTGATTTCACTATATAACTTTTTAACAGATGGTGTAATTGTCTCATGTCGTAATAACTGGTAGCATACCTGTAAAGCGATGTCCTTATAAAACAAAAACCTTTTGGGAATACTTTGGATATCGATGGGAGCTTCTAATGGAATGTTCCGTATTATCGTTTGTATACATGCTTGGGTCGTTGCCTCGTGCAGTGAGAAAGCTGTTTGAAGGCCAGTCTGTACAAACAATGCTCTTGCCTGTGTGTTCACGTGTATTAGTGCCAACCCACCTGTCTTCTCTGATAACGTGACCTCATTTATTGCCACCCGGAAAATTGTATCGTGCCACAAAAAGCAGCCAACAGCTTTGTTGACCTTGGCTAAGTGCTGTGGTTTGAAAGGCAGGATTTTTGCTAGATACCAAAGTTTAGAGAGAGCAAAAACGTTGATAAATCTTACTCGTGCTTTTAAACTCAGAGAGCGCATCTTGTTCACTCTGAGGGCGTAGATTGCCCTCTCGCACGTGAGTTTACTATTGGCTTCGATCGTTTCATCGATATTTGCATAGAAGTTTATACCTAAAACTTTTATTTTCTTGTCTACAGGGATCTCCGTATTGTTTGTGAAAGGATTCTCCTTGCCAAGGGGCATCAGGAAGGACTTTCGATTGTTTAGTTTTGCTCCTGATGTGAGCTCAAAAGTATGTATTTGGCTTTTAACACTGTACATATCCCTTTCATCCTTGAGAAAAATCGTGACGTCATCCATGAAACTGCCAACTTGTATTGTGGTGGAAGCCATAGAAATGCCCTGTAAATGATGCTGGATACTAAACAAAAGGGGGGCTATTGTGAGGATGTACAATGTGCTACTCAAGGGACTACCTTGTAGGACACCTCGTCGCATTTTAAAACTTGTTGTCAAGAAACCATTTATTTTGAGTTTTAGCAGCATTTGATTATATAATGTTTTGATCCAATTAATAAAAGTGTCTCCGAAGCCATATGCTTCTAAGACTTTGTACAGATATTCGTGGCTCACTCTGTCGTATGCTTGGGAAAAGTCTAAAGATAGAATTGTCTCTGATGCATTCTTATTGTGTTTGGTAATAATTACGACTCTTATCGTTTGCAGCAAGTGATGTATACTTTGAGACGTATTACAAGCGAACTGTAAATTGCCAATAAGTTTAACCATATATTTTTTTAAACGCTGATTTATGCACCTACTTATAAGTTTGATGTCACTACTCAATATTGAAATTGGCCTAAAATCTGTGACGAACTTTGGATTTGCCTTTTTGGGAACTAACACTATAACTCCCGTGCTACTGGTTTCCCCTATTGTCCCTGTTGTCAACACTTCGTTGACCCATTTCGTTAATTCGTCTCCTATTTGATCCCAGAAACATTGATAGAATTCTGATGGTAATCCATCTTCGGCTGTAGTTTTATTCCTCGGAGCTTTGAATACTGCATCATGAACCTCTTTTTTACTAAACGGTTGTGTGAGCTCAGTTCTTTCATTTTCTGTCAGTGATGCAGGGAGGTAGTTCAAAAAATTACATTGCGTTTCTGTTGGTTGAAAGGCTTGACCAAGAAGATTTTTATAGTATTGCAAAAACCAGTCGTGTATACTATGAGGGCTGGTGACAACTTCACCGGAATCTAAAGTTAATTTATGAATGACGTGACTCCTGGCGTGTTTATGTTCTTAAAGAATGTGACTTAGTGTGGCTTGCTCGTCAGGGTCAATAGGAAGAATCTTGCTCTTTATTATTGCTGCAGATTTTCGTTTCCTATGTATAGAAAGTAATTGCGCTTTTATTTCATTTGCATAGGGACGATCGAAATTACCTTGCAGTGCTAAACGGTGGAGATCATTCAAGACTGCATACAAAAAATTATATTTGTTTCTTTGATCTCTACTAACCTCTGCACTGAAGAATTTACTGACCTGACGAAATTTAGGCTTAACTCGAGTTTCCCAACACTCGATTAGGGTCTTTTGCACTGGCTGAGAGGCCTTGAGTTCGTTCCACGTTTCCCTGATTAGCTGGACATAACTACCATTTTGTAATAATGTGCTATTTAAAAGCCAGTATCCGCTACCTTGTCGGGGTTTGATCAAATCTAAATTTATTTTGAGAATTGGGACACTATGGTCACTAAAGCATACTGGAAAATTTTGAACACTAATCATATATTCCTGAAATCTTGGTGCGACATAAAACCTATCGATCCTTGACGCACTATTGGAGGTGATATGTGTGTAACCTGGACTTTCGCCGTTGGCGTGTATCCAAGCGTCACGCAGTTGTAACCCCTGCGTTAATTCATAGAGCGCACGTGAGAAGTTGTATCCTGGATTTTGATCTTGTGAACGAATTACGCAGTTAAAATCTCCCACTAGTATAGTGTCTAGTGTGTGGGATGTCATCTCGGGCCCTACAACGGTTGAAAAAAAATCTTGTCTTTCCCGTCTGTTTTGGCTTCCTGACGGGGCATACACATTACAGAGAAACACTGAGCCTAATTTGGCACTTATTTGTCTGCCCGTGGGATGGGGCACTACATTACGTAAATCCAAGTGTCGCCTACATGCTATGGCAGTCCCTTGTGCAAGGGGGTAAAATTGTTATATACTTTAAACATGCTCAGTACAGAAAGATCGTCTATGGCGACCTCTTGTAAGAGGGCCACATCAATAGACGATTTAATGAGAAAGTCATTGAGAGCAATTATTTTGGTCTTACTTTGCATTTGATTCAAATTTATAGATGCCAATGTAAATGTTTGCATGATTATAACTGTCCACAAAAGAAAACTAAACTTACTTACATTCTTCAACATTACTGATTCCTAATTTCTGCCTATAATGCATTAACTATGCTTTCCACTAAATAAATCTGGGGTAAGTTTGTTGCTCGTCGAAGATTTCTCTTTAGTTCCATTTGCTGAATTACTTGTTAAACTAGCCTTTGAAACATCTAGGTTGGGGGTACCAGGTTCTACTCTAAATTCGTTATGAACTATTGTGGAACTTACGCATTCATTATTTTTCTTCTTCTTTCTACGTAGCACCATGGACTCTTCCGCCACTGACCTTAACCTTGAGACAGATCTTGACCGTGATTTCCTAGGAGAGGTAACTACGGGGAATTCTGCCTCCGCGAACAAAGCACTTGGGGGTGGGGTGGGGGTATGTGATGGATCTCCTCTGAAGTGGTCAATGTTGGCTGTTCCAGCTCTTCCCTTCCTGTTGGTGCATTCTTCACACTAACTTCGTGTCTGGTACCTGTCTCCTCGTCGGTGATTCTGGGGCTATCCGTGTTCCCTCCATTGTTGTCTCCTGACGCAGGGACTTCTACAACTGATGGACCTGAATCTCTTGGTTTAGTCTGTACGGGTAGCACAGTTGGTTCATATACCATCGAGACATTCTCAGCGGGTATATAAACCGGCCCCCTGCGGGGCTGGTTCCCAGAGGATCGACGCTTAGGCCACTGAGCGACTACGTGACCCTCTTCGGAACACACTATGCAGGTACGAACCTGCCCAGGGTATGTTACCCAATAGGAGTCTCCATTCATGATTACATATGAGGGTATGGGTTTACGTAGTACCATTTTGATCAAGACACGTCCAGTTCGAGTAGGGTACATGTGATCTGCAGAGTATGTCTCGTCTTCGATTTTCAACACTTCCCGATAAGACCTCATGACACGACTTATCACTTCTGCACTTAATTCAATTGGGACTACATGGATTCTAACAATTACATGTCGCTCGTGGCCAAATTCTACTTCAACTTTATGATCACCATCTACGTCACTATATATTACATCAGCACCAAAATCATTTAGTAACCGTTCTCCTACCACTTTTGTCGCAAATTTCACGTACAAACACTTACGAAAGTAATCTATTTCAAAACTGAGCACTTGGTTCGTAGGCACCTGGTAGACATCATGAAACCATCGATGAAAATGCAATGACGTAGGTCGCGTTTTGACATCACTGAAAACAAATTTCAAGGTGTTTTCTCTTTGTGTATTCATCGTGAACTATTTCATCGTATCTTCACTGGCTCACGGTAATTGTAGCCAAAACCTCGCTTGCACTCCAAAAGGAAAAAAAAAGAACTAACACAACACTAGCAAACCGTATACGGCCCTAGCCAACTCGGACAGTTCGATCACTAAGCCTTCTCACGCGAAGAGCGGAGCTCGCTACGAACTGATACCTGCACGAGCTGCAGGCAGACTGATTTTCTGCCACCGTACGGGTTTGAACCTACGACCATCAGGTTGACAATCCTTAACGGTAACCATTACCCTACAAGCTGCCGTTTCTGAAAGCAGGTAGAAGGAGCTGACCAACGTGAAATGTAGATGCAACTCTCCTCCTACGTGCAAAGAATACTTGTTTGTAAGAACGAAAACGAATCGGCGAGAACATTAACGGAGAATTGCACATGTTGAAAACTTTTCATTCGATATTTGCGGAGGTATCCTTGCATTGATCTCGAGTGGGAAAAGGAGTAAAATTAGTATATCCTGAATTGCCACAAATATAAAGAGTTATTTCATTAATATTTGTCAATGTCTTTAAACGAGTACAGAATTATCGTTAGAGTATCATAATGCATCATCTTACACATGAAAATATCCCTTTGAACGTGTGTCATTTCATTTATTTGTTTTTTTTATACATGCATTCCAGATGCAGAACAATATAGCCACTTTACACTGCTATTACAAATAATGTTACCATTCTCTTGTTTAATAGAAGGGGAAATATGTTTTCTAGTATGGAGGATCGAACCTGGGACCGCAATCAATGCTTTGAAGAACTCCTACCAATACACTACGCCCTTCGTTTCTATTGGAACAACAATTCTAATCATTCTGTCGCCTCAATATTGTAAATGTTATCCTGCAAAAGAAAAGTTCAATACTCTGATATAGCTCTGTACTTCTAGAATTACTTTATACACATGCATTTAACTCTGAATTTCTTTCTGCGTATTAGTATATCTAAGCTTGTGATTAATTTATTTGTAATTTCATAACGGTTACATGAACATTTAGGAAATTGTTCCTTACAACTTGGAATCTAGTAAATGGATACTTTCAAGTCTTCAAATTAATTTTATACTACTATATTTTTTTCAAGGGAATTGTATATGTGATCCGTTTCCAGTCATTCATTGCTGAAGCAAACGTTTTAAAACTCTGTGGAATTTTCATTCTGAGATAAGTTTCTTTACTTGCTACATGTATGCGAACTACACTTTGTCCCACTTATATCTGGAGCAGGTGAACGAAAATACGTATCTGAGCAGCGATGAACACGTGAGAGGAACGGGATTGCGTGGAGGGAGGAAAGCCACTGTAGTTACCAGCCTTCCCAGCAACGTGCACTGTTTCGCTCTGTCCAGTCGATCCCTCCTTCCCCCTCTCCTCTTCTTTTCTACTATGCGCGGCTTTGCTTCAGAGATGCTGGGAAAGGACACAATTAATTGTTTTCGCAAAAAGTATCTCTGTGTGCCACACATTTCATTCTTACTCACATGAAAAAATGTCAATTTGCATTCAGGGCTATTTCACAGTTACAAACTCTTTTGTCCTCGATGAGAAGTTTAGTATAAATAGGCATTTTGTTTATAATTTTGAAATTGAGGTCTAAGGTTAAAATCATCATATTTAGGGCTTGAACTCGTAATCTAAGAGGTTTGAAGATCCGTCTTCTTCTTTGTGCGTGACCTTTTTTTTATTTATTTCTCTATTCATTATTCATCCTCATCGTCGCGATTAGCCAATAAGTAAAATAAGAAAAGTACCCAGCGTCGAATAACATGGGTACCTGGCGGAAACCCTGGGGGGTAAAGGCGGTCAGGGGCGTGATGCTGATCACATCACCCCCACTCACGACCGGATCAAGAAAGTGTGGGGCGTTACCCCCACACCCCCTATACGCCTTCATGGCGTGGTGCTATGCACAGGGGAACACTTTACCTTTTTTACCCCCCTCCTTGACTGTGCTGTCAAAGGCACTGTGCTTTGGACTCCGACTGCGGGACGTCATGGAATCATGGGTTCGAGTCCGCCTGTGTTCAGTCTTAGGGTTCTCGGCCTGGGTATAGGACCGGTAGCAACCCACCATCGTGAGGAAATTGGAGAGCTACGAGTGAGTAGCGTAATCGGGTCTAGGAAATCTCCTATAACGGCTGGGGTTCGACGTGCTGATCCCCGGGCACCTCATTACCGGTTGAATAACTCCACATCTCTAGGTAGGACTGTGGGAGGGAGACTGGCAGTCGGGAGATAGACCAAGGCCCTTCGAGGATTGTCGAGCCATGGGTTGTTATTATTATTATTATTAAAATAAGAAAATACAAGGGAATGAAGAAAAATATATATTTTTAAATATTTATCCATAATAAAGCAACCATTCAGTTTTATTTTGTTTTTCATGGATCTATTGCCACTACCACGCTGTAATCCCGATAAGTATCTTACCTGTTACAGGATAAAGCACGTGTTACTATTCGAATACTTATTTAATAAGCTTTTTGTTTGTCAATAATTATGACTTAAACTTAAGCATGTTGAGCTAGTGTCCACCTAGCCGCCTCTGATGAAATCTATAATTCTTCAGAATCTTTTTCAAATTCGATTCTGGTCACTTGTAACTTGCTGGGTACAGACGTTGTGCGTCGACGCACAGTGTTTTGCGATAAGAAGCTGCCTTGAATATAGCGTGGCTATATGGTAGTGGCCGCGGTGGCTCAGTCGGTAACGCGTCTGACTACCATGCTCAAGGTTCCGGGTTCGATCCCCGGCCGGTTCAAATCCGGGAAGTTTTCTAATGTTGGAAGCGGCCCCGGCGCCCACTCAGCGTCGAATAACATGGGTACCTGGGGGGCAGAGGCGGTCAGGGGCGTGATGCTGATCACATCACCCCCAGTCATGACCGGATCAAGAAAGTGTGGGGCGTTACCCCCACACCCCCTATACGCCTTCATGGCGTGGTGCTAAGCACAGGGGAGTACTTTTTCTTCTTCTTTACTTGAATATAGCGTGAGTCACTTTGAACGCGAGCAAGCTACGCTACCAAGCTTGTCTGCCTTTGAAAACAGTCATTTTTTTCACCGTTTCCGAACGCGATTGCTATTGTAGAAGTATATATTCTCTCGAAAGAGCAAGAAAGGAAATTCGACCAATGTTCTCCCGTCGTTTTGTAAACATAGAATTATAATGAATTTTCAATGGCGCTCGGACAATTTGAACAGTTTTGTAATCTATCTCCCTCTCCCCCCCCCTCTCTCTCTCTCTCTCTCTATATATATATATATATATATATATATATATATATATATATATATATATATATATATATATATATATATAAATTTTGGGTCTGGCCCCTTCCTCAAAGAAATCCTCGATACGCGCCTGACAGAAATGTAAGCAATATTTTTATTTATTTTTAACCCAATTAAAGGAATATATAAGAATTTAAAAGAAATTAGAAAGAGTGACACTACTCTTGCTCTACCTTAAAAATTGTTGTTCTTCGATGAAGAAAAATAAGAAGCATTTAGTCCAGCGCCTTAACACAGTGTCCCAAGAGTATCTCTTCACAAACACTGTCAAATGTGATGTGATTTCATGAATAAAATTTTTCCCCTGTCTACGTATAACGTTTCTCACATTTGACAGTTCGCAAACATTTTTGCAAACGGTATAATTATTTCGTGTTACCTTGCGCAACAGCAAATACATTTCATGAGACTGTTCTGCACACGAGACTTGCGTCAGTAAACAAGCATTTCGTCTGTTACAGTATCACAGGAAGAGAGCATCGTTCTGCAATGTTCAAGCCTCTAGATATTTTCCATTCCCATTCGTAATATCTCATCACAATAATAAGTTAGAAGAAATAACTCGTATTTTCACAACTACTAATATTCTAGTTTTTCATCAACACATCAAATTATTTCTCGAAGATAGCTGCTATTGATTGATTTATTTAGTGTTTTAAGTCCACTTTATGCACAGTAAGGCTAATCGGGACTGGATCTACAGTTTAAAGTGGGATCCGATCCACAATGTGACTCCACCGGTAATCGAAAACGAGACCCCTTGATTACAAGGCAACGCGGAAAGGATTTACAATACCGGACCCTTCTGTAATTTCTATGCTACGTCTTATACTCACGAAATAATTAGTCGCGATGATTTATCTCAGGTCAACATGTTTGGGTGAGGTGAAGAAATTGTTAATTAACGTGTAGAAGTTGTAAAATAAGCTCCGTATCCAAGTATGGGAGCCATTTTGTTGATATGAACAATTGACGTTCGCAATTAGTTACGCTGTCTACAGCGTTGCCACACTGTTGATTTCATACTTGGAGAGCATGGAAATGCGTCGAGGATGACGAAGACGACAGTGACAGTGACAATCACGATGTAGAAGAACATGTGTAATGTGGACTGATTTGATTACAGGTAAGTTTGGCAACAGTGCATCGATCGTAAATTTGCAGAATACGAAGATGGCGTCTTCGATGATGAACGTTTCCCGTTAAAGTGCTAAGAAAATAAGATTTTTTATCGGTTCGTTTTCACAATTAGCGCAAAACCATTCACGGATAGCTCCACTGACCATTCTCGATAAGGTTAGGTTAGGTTAGTTTATGCAAACATAGTTAAAATTTGGGGTCGTAAAACCATGCACGGGTAGACCCACACACCATTGACGGATAGCCCAACGAACCATTCACGGTGGTTAGGTTAGGTTAGGCAAGCATAATTAAAATCAGGAATGTATATTTCTTTTTTTTCTAAGTATTGGAAACGCAAAATTTTCCGGTAAATAATGAACAATCGTGCCGATCGAGGACCACTCAATTTCGCTTATTTTGCAATTTCTACACGTGACCCCCAAATTTTAACTTCAAATTCGTGATTAGGAGGCCTCAATTAGTGAGTATGCGAAATATTACAAAAATCGGGGAGGGGTCCGTTATTGTAAATTCTGCGCCATCGGGGAGTCAAGCAAGTCAAAATTAAAGTAAAAGTTTAACTACATGTATACCAACGACATTTACAATATTGAAAGGACAGAATACTTAAGAATTGATGCTTCAACGGAAGGTAAAAGCGTGGTGTAGTGGCTAGTATTCTCGACTGGGCTGCTAGCGGTCCTAGGATCGAACCTCCTTACGAAGTGTTCTCTTTTTTTTCCATTCTCATTTTATTAAACAACGGCATCGTGGAATTATTTGTAATAGCAGTGTATAGTGGCTACATTGATCTCCATCTGGAATGTATATATAAAAAAAACAACAAATAAATGAATTGACACACGTTCAAAGCGATAGTTTCATGTATAAGATCATGAATTATGATACTCTAACGATAATTCTGTACTCGTTTAAAGACATTGACAAATATTAATGAAATAACTCTTTATATTTGTTGCAATTCAGGTAATTTTACTCCTTTTCCCACTCGAGATCAATGCAAGGATACCTCCGCAAATATCGAATGAAAAGTTTTCAACATGTGCAATTCTCCGTTAAATGTTTTTGCCGATTCGTTTTCGTTCTTACAAACAAGTATTATTTGCCTACATGTAGGAGGAGAGTTGCATCTACATTTCACGTTGGTCAGCTCCTTCTACCTGCTTTCAGAAACGGCAGCTTGTAGGGTAATGTTTACCGTTAAGGATTGTCAACCTGATGGTCGTAGGTTCATAGTCTGGCTCGAGCAGTGGTCTGGGACGGTTGTGTTTGAGCGTCTCTTTAATAGCTCGAAGTCACGTAGCGCGTATTACTCGCGAGTTGAAGTGAACCACGGCGACGCTGCCAACATGGTAATCAAGAGATTGAATACACTAAAACTGAACTTCAGTCAAGTGCGAAGGAAACCGACTTCGACGGAAATACACAATTGGATTAGCAAGACCATGAAATTGAAACCGGAACAAGTAGTAAGTATTGAAGTAGACAATTATAGACGTTGTAACTTTCTGAAACTACTATCGAAAGTAGTGTGTGAACAGTTGTTGCTGCAGTCAAGCGGAGAATATAAATATAGTGACGAAGACGGGGATTGTCCAGTGCTTGTTACGTGGGCGGATGCAAATTACGTGATAGTTAGAGTCCACGTTGTACCGAGTGAACTGTCCGATGACGCCATTCGATCGGTCCTGAGTACGTACGGTCAGATAATATCCCTGGACGATGAACGGTATTCCAGTGATCACATTTATCCGGTAAGAACTGGCCGTAAAATCGCCAAAATGAATCTAACTCGTTAGATTCCATCGTACGTCACAATCAGTGGCGGACGATACTGGGTGACATATAGCGGGCAAGACCGTACTTGCAGTTACTGTGACCTTAGTGACCATTTTTACGTTACCTGTTCGTCCCGACGTCGTCAAATGGAGAAACTCGAAGATACGTCCTATGCCGAGGCGGCGCGTCCTGTCCCGAGGAATGTGCCGGCTGCCGAGAAAATGATGACCCCGACACCCACTATACTACCTGTGCATCTGAAACGCTCCGGAGACCAGGACAATGAGGACAACGTACAAGCTTCACTACAGGGTGTACCTAAAAATACCGTACCAGATTCCACTTTACCACCCAGTGTAGAAAACAAGACAACAGCAGACGTTCCTAACCCCGTCAGTGTGGACCAAGTTAATGTCAACCAAGCAGCCCACGTAGCAGAGAAGAATGGGGAAGAAACAATGGACGTTACCCTCGAGGTGCCCAATAGTCCGATGCAGCAGGCAGATGATGACCATGCAGGTGAAGGTGGGAACTCCGAGACGGCGTCCCCCGCATCAGGCACTCTTCCGAAAAGAACGAAGGAACCAAAAAAGAAGAAGAAACGCAGTCTCCCTACGAACGATACGGCGTCGACACGGCGGCAAGATGGCCCTCATCGTTCGGTGTCTCCAGTGTCTCGGCGACTGCGTAGAACGATGAGTGCGACAAGAGAACAAAGTGCGAAATCTAGCGGCGGCTCTGATTGGTCGCTTGACGTCAATGTGTGATATATGTCTACCATATCCCAGTTATGAAGTGTGTTGTTCGCGTTATAATGGTATTAGGGTTATGTTTGTCGCATGTCGTAGTGAAATTGAAAAAGGTAAATAGTTTAACGTCAGTAAATGCACATAACATTCCCACCGGGTACACTAGTACAGAATCCCACATGACGACCCCCATATATCATTTTGCAACAATAAACATTAACAAGATGAAATCTAGTGTCAAGCATCATGCATTCTTAGACTATATTAAGCAAAGTCACCTGGATGTAATTTTCCTGCAAGAAGTCGGGACCGATGATTTCTGTCTGGGCAGTGAATATACCGTGTATAACAATTTTACTCACAATTCTCTAGGAACCGCCATAGTTGTGAAATCAGGCCTCCATATAACGGAAGTTTACCATCACCCGTCTGGTCGTATCACATGTATCCAAATAGGAAACATATGGTTTTGTAATGTTTATGCACCATCAGGTACCAACGCTAGAAATACTCGGAACATATTTTACGCTACAGACGTGGCGAAGGCATTAGGTAGCTCCCGTCAAAACATTGTGCTGGTGGGTGATTTTAATTGTACTCTAAGAAGACAGGACCAATATCCAGGATTCCATACGTCACCTAGCTTGCAGACGCTGGTTGAAGGGTTTAAACTGCACGATGTTTGGGTGGCTAAAGGTCCGAATATAGACGGCTACACATACATACGTGCCGACACAGCGAGTCGGCTTGATCGTTTTTACGTTAGTGCACACATGATTAGCAAAATATCTGCGATTCGAATTTTCCCAACCTGCTTTAGTGATCATTTAAGTGTCCAACTCGACATGAGTTTGGATGTACCTTCAGTTGGACGAGGGCGGGGATTTTGGAAGTTCAATGTACGGTTATTGGAAGATGAACAATTTCGTACCGAATTTAAACAAAAATGGAAGAAGTGGGAAGAAATGAGCGTACGTCAAACTGACATTATTATGTGGTGGGACACTTTTCTAAAACCCTCCATTAAATATTTCTGTTTAGCATATAGTCGTGACAAATACTCAGATTTCAATAAGAAATATAACTTTTACTACAGAGTGCTTCACGAACTAACAACACAGCTAATACAAGGGAAGCCAGTGCGTCAAGAAGTGAAACGAGTGCAAGCAGTGCTGCTGAGCATGCACAGAGAGCGTATGCAAGGTTACAATGTTAGGAGTCGTCTTCCTATGTTTGATGCACAAGAAGAAGCCTCGTTGGTGCAGGTGTTAGCAGAGAGACGCAGTGCACAGCGAAAGAGAATAACGTGTCTCGATACAGCCACGGGAAGACTAACCGAACCCAAGTTAATACGAAAGTACTTACGGGACTTTTATGCAGATCAGTTTAAAGAGAAGGAAGATCAAAGCTCCCGTCGCACTCCACTGCAAGGGATGGACCTTCCCATGTTAACGGAAGATGATCGTCGCTATTTAGAACAGCCATTCTCAAAGAAAGAAGTGTACGAGTCTGTTCACAGTGGAAAAATAGGTAAAGCTCCGGGAATCGATGGTGTCCCGATAGAATTGTTCCAAACCTTTTGGACAACGGTGGCTCCACTGTTCACACGCTGGCTCAATGCGGTATTTACGAAGAAACGCCTTGGACGAACGAGTCTCACGGGTGTTATGGTTTTGATTCCCAAAATATCTCAGCCCAGAAAGCCAGAAGACTTCCGGCCAATCACATTACTATGTGCTGATTATAAAATCTTTGCACGTTTGATCACCCGAAGGTTGCAACAATTTGCGGATACTTTATTAGGGCCGTATCAATATGTATATGGTACAAGTGGTAAAATATTTCACATTCTAACTAGTGTACGTGACATCATCACTTCTATGCAAGATATTGAAGGTTCTCAAGCTGCTTTAGTGGCGTTAGATTTCAAAAGTGCCTTTGACTCCCTCAGACATGACTATCTTTTCCACTACTTTGGTAAAGTGGGATGTGGTGATTTCTTTGTACAATCTATACAGAGCTTATACAGAGAAGCTCGAGTTCAGTTATCTATCGATGGTTTTCTGTTGCAAGCCTTTTCTATTCAGCGCTCTGTTCGTCAAGGATGTCCATTTTCCTTATTTGCATTCTGCGCAGCTCTGGCTCCATTTTTACGACTGATGCATGCAAAACTTCAGGGACTCAGGCTTCTTGGGAGAGACCACAAAATATGTGCGTACGCAGATGATGTGACCGTAATCGTGAAAGATAGGCTAGACTTGGCTCGTATGGAGGCCGTACTTGAAACGTTACGAAAGCAGACGGGACTTAGTTTGAACCAGAAGAAATCTAAAATCCTACCCCTAGGGTGTAACCCCACTCTGTGGACTGAATCTGTATCTATACCCATTGTTGATAAAGTGACAATTTTGGGAATAAACTTCACTACGACCATCACAGAGACTGTCTCCAGAACTTTTACAACTATTCTCCCAAAAATCCAGGCAGTGTTGAACATGAATCGTTATAGACAATTATCCTTACGCTCTAGAATACAGTATGTGAATATGTTTGCATTATCGAAGTTGTGGTATGCTGCGCAAGTTTTGCCTTTACTGCGAAAGACGCGGCGCAAGTACGAAAGATGATAACGCGCTTCATATGGCATGCACATTTGTTTCATGTCGCACATAAACGTTATGCCTCCCAGCAAGTAAAGGAGGCCTGAACTTGCGCCAAGTGGAGAGACAAGCGTCAGCCTTGTTTCTACAACGGAACATTGAGTTGCTACTGCAATACCCTGATAGTTTAACAGCAAGATTACTACATACTCTGATAGATGAAGTGGAGCTGCGAACACCCATTTCTCCAGGGAAGATCCCTTCCCACTACAACTATTTGAGGACAACTCTTGTCGAGTTTTGCTATCTCCTAATCGGTTCACCTCACATGGATGTCGATGGCATGACAGTGAAATTTTTCTATAACCAATTGACTTGCTGGTTGCACCACCAGCCACGAATTGTGCTTCTCCGAACTAATGTAGTGTGGTCAAACGTATGGAGAAATATATCTGCCTCTCATCTTTCTAACCGCGTTCGATCTTTGTGGTACCTAGTAGTTTACGACGCCATTGCGACCGGTGCTCGAAAGTGGCGATACCAAATGACTGACAGTGCTGTATGTCCCAATTGTCATCAAGCTGAAGACACTTTACGACATTGCCTCGTAACATGTCCCGGAACGGTAGATCAATGGAAGTATTTGTGTAAATGCCTTGGTACTATACTTTGTGTTCTTCCCTCTTACTAAAGTAAGAGCGGTCCAGTTTTTAGTAGCTCAATATATTTATTATATTTTAGGACATAATTCAGTGTCAATGCAAATTTCGCTGCAATATCACTACAGTGAGCATTATTACCAGATGGACCAAGCCAACCGCAAAACACTCTATGCAAATTTTTTGCAGGCCCTTTTCTTGTAAATACACCTAATTATGTAATATAGATCTGATATATGTATAATGTTATCATAGGATCATGTAAGTAGTCCCTACTGCATAAAATAAAGAATATTAAAAAAGAAAAAAAATGGTTACCGTTAAGGATTGTCAACCTGATGGTCGTAGGTTCAAACCCGTACGGTGGCAGAAAATTTTCGTAAGTTTTAGATATTCCATTGTGTTCATTGTCCATGCTGTGTGAAACGGAATGATTCAGTTTGGAATTAACGATAGGGGGAGGGGAAATATTAAATGACAACATCTTCATTTCAACGAACCGAGAAGTCGAGAAAAATTGGATACATGTTAAAATTACTTTCATGTTTTTAGTGGTATAATCGCAGGTAAAATCAATGATCTTACGTGAAAGATTTCATATTGCTCTGAACTCAGCCAAAAGGCATATGGCACCGATCTAATACATTCTCCAATATGTTTCAAAACGTTATTGAGTGTTTTGTTTCATGTCGATAATTTGATCAATGCATCAAATCTTGATGCCGAGACGATATTTTCTCCAACTACTTCTTCTCTCCTTTCGTTTCCATTCTCTTCTGTTTTCTCTTCTCCTTCTTATTCTTCTCTCCCCTCCTTCTCCTCTGCTTTTATCTCATATCTCCTTCTCTATTTTTCTCGCATCTTGTCTCCATCCTACTTTTCCCCACTCCTTTTATCTCGTTTCCTGTCTTAGATTTCCGACTCCACTGCACTCCTCTCCTCTTCTTTTCATTCTTCCCTTTTACCCTCTTTTACTCTACTCTCCACTCCCCTCTTCTCGTCTCCTCCTCTCATCTCCTCTCCTCTCGGTTTCCTCCTCTCTTCTTTTCTCCATTTTCCTCATCCCTCCTCGATTTGTCCTTTCTTTTCACTACTTCCCCTCCCCTCGTCTATCCTCTCTTTCTTCTCTCCTCTACTTTTCCTCTTCTCCTTTCGCTTTCTCTTTCTCCTCTCCTTTGTCGTCTTTCGTTTCCTCTAACCTCTTATCATTTCCTTAGGCTCATCAGCGATGAAATACTAGAGAACCTAGTTTCCTTTCTTTTAGAAAGAAATTCGTCATTTGCGATATAATATTGATATTTTTAATAATTTTATACAAAAATACTTCTTTTCATTTCTTTCGCGTATTTCACAAATATCTATTGTGCATGTGGCAACCCTGAAATTGAGCCTAACTCTACACGCAACCCACCAACGCTTTGTGTAAATTGGGTTGCCTAGTTTAAAATGTTGTTGTCCTAAAACTTTTGAGAGACACTGTACAAAGTGTCAACCTCTCTTCCAATTAGCGTACTCTGGACTGCATTTCGCAGGCTAACGAGGCTCTGGCGCCTGGACCTGTAGCCTGGATAATGCTCTGTAGAAACACTGTTGTGTCGTCCATGTGTGCTTGTGATTGTCCTTTCATCCATATCGTATCACCATTCATCCTTATCGTTGCAATTAGCCAAAAGTGTCAGTAAAGCTACGTGAAATAGCCTATTCCAATCAATCAATTATATTTTACTAGCTGATATTACTAGCCCGGATATTTATTTATCCCAATCTTCTATTAGACAGGAATATAATGAATTCTGACTATAGCGTAAAATGAACTAGGAGTTGGAGTGTCACTATTCATCTCAGCGGCCCCGACAACTATGGAGTCCACACCAATATCGGTCGTTTTACATGTCACCCCCTTCCCACCCCCACCCCTAGGGGTGCCAGGGCTGTCTTGGAGTTGATCGGCATTCGGAGAGTCACTATTCATCTTAGCGACCCCGAAAACTATGGATTCCACACTAATATCGGTCGTTTTCGATTATTTTTACATGTCACCCCCTTCCCACCTCCACCCCAGGGGTGCCGGGGATGTCTTACCCCCACAGTATTTATTTCGAGTTTGCAAGTGATACGTGTACCAAGTTAGGTTCAAATCGCTCCAGGCGTTCGAGAGTTATACCGGAACAAAAACACACACACACACACACACATACATCCGTTTTTATATATAGGTATAGAAACACTGTTGTTTCAGGGCGTACCATTTGATTGGTTCTCCCCTGAAATGTTTTCTGCAGACACTCATGGCATTGCCGTCACAATAACAATTTATTAATTTTAAATAATAATTTCATTAGAAAGCAGCTGCCAAAAATGCGACTTACTTTGCTTCTAAAATTAATTCATGTTTCTTCCACGCGGTCTGGGATGTGGTAGACGGGAAATCGAATAAAAAAAGAAAACAGTTTGATATCATGATTGGCGCTGTCTGTCACGCCATTGGATTCGCACCAGAGATGTCTATGATCGATCTACCCTGACATTGCCTGCTTGTCAACCCATTTGATCGTCTTCTGAATAAAACATGTGACGAGCGCCGTGCGAAAGGAGAGAGGGCGCTTCAGAACTGGATCAGAAACTAGACTTCCGACTTGAGATTTAAGTGACAGTCGAAGTGGAAGAAGTCGAATTACCTGAGGAAGAGGATATGATGAGAAAATAACTCGAAAAAGTTACATGTTAGCGTTCTGAAATGGAACAATATTGGATTTCTGATGAATTCCCGTGTATACTACAAATCATTTTGGTTATACAAAAAGATCGAAATATAGTGAATAATAGGCACAATTTTTGATTATTGAGTTTTTTTGGTGTAATAATTATGCAGGATAATTCAGATTAAATGAAATTAATAATGAGATAAACTTTTCTGAAAATGCAACAAACCACCAAACACGTTTTCTCAGTGTTTCTTAAAATTTGAAGTGTACCGCAGAAAACAGAAAATATGGTAGATTTTAGAAACTGAATTACTGTGTCCTATTTCAAGTTATAATTGATTCTCGTTAGAGAAAATGATGATAATGACTCTGAACTAGTAGCACATATTTTAATCATTAATTTCTAGGTAGTGCGTATTTTCTTAAAATATGAATATTTCCATGTGTTAAAAGCGATATATGTCATTGGCTCGCAGGAAACATGGTTACTTTTGAAATACTCTGAATAATTAGATAGTAGCAACTTGAAGAATATAGTCATACTGTAGGAGCTAATGAAATATTTTATTTTAATTCCATTTAATCTAAATTATCCTGTATGTTATCATACTAAAGTTAAAAAAAAGTGGAAAATAATGTGTAGTTTAGTTTAATTGAAATACTAAATTAAATGGTAAGTTATGTCAGTTATTTAATGACATTTCACAATCTTTTCTATGTAACTATAAAGGTTCGTTTAAAATGCCCTGTAGCATAAACGCAAATTCTTCAAATTCACTACCAATTTATTGTCTTATATCAGGAACACAATATATAGACATTCCAGCAAATAACAAATATTTGTTTCAATTGCCCAATTTTTGTGTATATCAAATTGCATATTGTTAGTGTCTAAGAATCGCCCTCAGATTACAAATGATTACAGTTTTTACGTCACTGTCACAAACTGAGGCAAAAATTTGAACGAAATTAATAACCGTGGTTGATAGATACTGACTGGGGAGTAACCAAACTTACGTTTTACTCAGTATAAAAACCTACACGGGTTTTTGGGATCGTAGTTAGGCTGTGCTAGGCTAGAGCTACTCGCTAAGTGAGAGGTACGTTTGTACCAGTAAGGAGGGGCTCGCCCTACTGAAATGAGGAAAACACTTTTACATTCGTTATTACACTTCGATTGATTGGTCTGGCGGGGTCATGATAATACTAGATAAGGATATTCGTTTACCTGTAGAACTACATGTGAAGATCTTCTCCGCTGATTTGTAGATAAGGCACTCCTGAAATGAAACTGCTTTCGGGAGCGCAACTCCCGTGGTAAATCCTTACGTAAATCAGAATATACACTGAAGTGCCAAAGTCATGGTATAGCGGGAGGGAACTAGTTGATGGCGCTGTAACATCGTGGCAAACCAGTCGAACGTAGCGAGGCAGTTGCAGTGTTGTCAGGTAGACTTCTGTGAGTGCAGTGAAACGTCGTGTACAGTGGCGATGGCAACCGGACGGGAATTAAAATTATCGGTGTTTGAGCACGGGATGATAGTTGGTGCTAGACGAATGGAGCATGCGATTTCGGAAGTCGTCCGGACACTGAACTTTTCTCGATCCACAGTGTCAAGGGTGGACCGTGGGTACCGCATTGGAGGCATTACGACCCATGAGGGACAACGCAGTGGCAGCCCACGAGTGATGAATGACCGCGACCGGCGACATCTGGGCAGACTCGTCCGGGCAAACAGACAAGCAACAGTGCGTGATCTGACAGCAGGAATCAATGCAGGACGTCCCAGTAACGTGTCTCAGAGGTCAGTGCAACGCAATTTGGTCTCCATGGGGTATCGCAGCAGAAAACCGACGCGTGTGCCGCTACTAACCACTGTCCATCGGCGACGGCGATGCACATTTGCTCTGGAACATGTGCATTGGGCCTTAGAGGACCGGCAACGTGTAACGTGGCCAGATGAGTCACGTTTCCAGTTGGTACGCACGGATGGTAGGGCCCAGGTGTGGTGCAGACATCAAGAGACCATGGACCCAAGTTGTCAACAAGGCACTGTGCAAGCTGGTGGTGGCTCCGTCATGGTGTGGGGCGTGTTTACTTGGCATGGTTTGAGTCCTGTGGTCCTCGTGAACCAGACAATGAACGCTCATCGCTATGTTCAGCTGCTTGGTGACCATCTCCAACCCTTTGTGGACTTCATGTACCCTGCCAACAATGGAATTTTCCAGGATGACAATGCGCCATGTCACCGGGCCGCAATGAAGCGCGATTGGTTTGAGGAACATTCTGGCAACTTCCAACGCATGAATTGGCCTCCTAGATCGCCGGACATGAACCCTATTGAGTACATGTGGGATGTCATCAAACAGACTATTCGTGCCCAAGATCCTCCGCCTGCAACAATGACCGAATTGTGGACGGCAATCGAGAGTGCATGGCTGCACATCCCTCCAGGGGACTACGAGCGACTTGTTGCATCCTTCCCACGTCGAATTGCTGCACTTCACCGTGCTCGAGGGGGTTCCACTCGTTATTAGGTAGGTATCCCATGAGGTTTGGCACTTCAGTGTATTTTTACGGCAACAACTGTACGCTCGATATCTTTCTGATCACAACTGGGGCTGAGAAATATTCTCTCCAACTATTTATGGGGGATTCAAATTTCCGATCGTTAAAGCCGTTGGCAAGTCCGCGTCCTACCGTTAACGGTGCTTTTAGGATAAAGGTGAGTTTACTATTTTTTATATGGTTTCCGGCTAATTCCCGTGTCAGCGGAGTTTTCAGATCCGCTGAAGGTCGTCGGTGTTCTATGCTTGAGAGAAGCTTCTTCCAGCGCTTCAGCGGCCCCCTTGGCGAAGTGATTAGACTTTTGAGTTTTGACGCCAGGGGTCCCGGGTTCGGGCGTGATACGACTCTGTTGAACCTGATTTGAGATCACTTTTTAACTGAAACACACATTTTAGAAAATGATGGGTACGTCAGCACATAGGATATTTGTGCCCGGCACAGAACACGGGGATACGTACCTTAACTAAAACAACAGTGAAAACAATAAGTAAAAAACACATATCTATTCCTGTCATAGACTTACCAACAACTAAAACTATACTATCTCCAAGATTATATCGGGTGTTCCATTTACAACGCAACCCGGAGTTGGGATAGTACAACTTTTGAACCGGAAGTGGTACACATATAATCCTTATACCAAATTGAAGCCTTGTTCAAGCATATATTTTTAAATCGGTGATCAATGATTGGATTTCATTAGTGTCCACGCAGTGTTGCCAGATGTAACGGGAAGTGTAAATGAATTTTTTTACAAAGCATGAAAAATGGCACATAACACACATGTACGGACATGCCGTCGGTTTGGTTAGGTGGATTAGCTGGGCATCTATGGCAGTGAAAAAAATAAATGTTCATGAAAATAGTGTTACTTACATGCACCTGGCAACCATGCGATAAGTTTGTTTCTTCATCCGAATATGTAATTGATGTCAATATTAATGAGAATAGCTCATTGTGATAAATTCCTGGCTATCGGTAGAAATGAACATTTCTTTTTTCATTGCCATAGATGCCAAGCTAATCCACGTAACCAAACCGCATATTACCGACGGCATGTCCGTACATGTGTGTTGTGTGCCATTTTTCATGCTTTGTAAACAATTTCATTTACACCTTCTGTTACATTGGGCAGCATTGCGTGGATATTAATGAAATCCAATCATTGTTCACCGGTTTAAAAATATATGCATGAACAAGGCTTCAATTTGGTATAAGGATTATTTTCTGTGTGGTTGACATCTCAACGACCTTGGCCACTAAGTTGGGTTCATGTCTTACAATCGCAAAGACACTTCCTTGCCAGAGAGCTCAATGAGAATGCCCTACAAAAGCTTTTCTTGCAAACTTTGTGTGATGGAAAATGATCATTAAAATAAAGAGAGAACTAATCACCTCATGCCACGAGTAATGTAAACTAAAGGACAAAGTCAATTATGATTTACAACCAATGTATTAACAAATTAATCTTGTAGGTGATGGCCTTGTCTTTTCCTCTACTCGACTATTACAAGGTCTCTCCTATGGCGCAGTGATAGCGTCGTTGCCTTGTAATCAAAGGGTACCGGGTTCGATTCCTGATAGAGACACATAGTTCTTCGGATCCCACTTGAAAATTTAGGTCCAGTCCCGATTAGCCTTACTGTGCATAAAGTGGACTTAAAACACCAACTCAATCAATCAATCGACTATTACAAATTAAGTCAACTTGTTAAACTACAAAGGCTGTCGCAGAGAAGATGAGACTAATTCCTGTATAGGAAGACAACGACCTCCATTGGCTATCAAATGTACTAGGGCGAAAATTTGGTTCATTAGCTGCCGATTGAGACCAAAATGAGCGCAATAGGTCAAAAAGTCGTGACTGCGTAGCAGTTAAAAGACAAGCATGTACATGGACCCCTCCAAGAATCATTAAAATGAAACAAAAAAAAAATACAAACCACAAAATTTTTATTCAGAATCAGCCATATCGAGTAGACGTACATCTTTTTCAAAATAGGCACCATTGACAGCTAAGCAAGCGTCCATACGCTCCTGCCACTTTGTGAATGTCTTTGATAATTCGTCGTCAGGTAACGAACTAAAGAAAACTTGCGCTGCGGTGATCACTTCTTTGTTCGTCATGAAATGACTACCACGTAAAGCGGCCTTTAAAAGTTGAAATATCCGAAAGTGGCAGGGTGCAAGGTCCGGGCTGTATGCTGGAATATTTCAATTTTTCTCTTCGTCGCGTAATCCTGAAGCAGGCGTGCTTTATCGTGGTGCAATATGAAGGAGTTCTTCAAATGTGGTCTCTTTTTTGCTACGTGCTGGCGCAGAGTCTCAATGACTCCTTGGTAATACTGTGGCTCTACTCAGTCTATGATCGGCATATGCCTGTTGAAACATTGCATGTTTCCGCAGCACTTTTCCCTAAACGCCAACAAAATTTTATGGCATGTCGCTGTTCATCTTGAATACTCATCGCGAAAAGCAATGTTATACACAAAAACCTGGAGGGGTAAACGAAACACGTTCCACGTAAATCAACACAGCTGCTCACTAACGTGTTTTCGCAACATGTGACAACTTGCTACGGAAACAGAATGCGTCATCCTACATGAGGCGACTAGTGCCGAAACCATAGACAGTGTTGCCAAGCCAGAAAAAAATCTGTCTCACCTTCTCTGCGACTGCCTTTGTATATTCAGAAAGTTTCACGGAAAAATATAGAGCAAACCTATTTGATTTAGGAGTTTGTAGTACCTACAATTCCCCATTCATACTTTCTAAAACAAGAGCCTGCACTTTGCTTTGCACTACTGGAGTATATACCAAACACTCGGAAGGAAGACAGTTTCATATTGCCGTCATAGAAACTCTGCTGAGGTTGTAAACACGAGAGCTTGAAAAGAGCCCAACGGACTTTCAAGACCTTGATGCGTAATCTTTTCATCTTTTCTAAAATTGGCCACATCGTAAATTCCAAGAGTGCCGAGCGGCGCACCCTCAAATTTGTTTTCCCTCAGCATCAAGAGTAGACAAACAACCATTTTATGGCGCCTGTTCTCTGTCGAGCAATAATATAAGACAGGAAATCGAGGATAGTTGGATTCACAAATACATCGCTGTTTCTTGTCGGCGAATTCTGACTAATAGCTTGACAAGAATGGACACACAAATGCCCGTTACCAGAAATTCAACTTTGTTATGGTGGAATTTTTTTTTCACGAAATTATGTCTCTCTTTCGTTTTTTCAATCTATTCGAATGCAATCTCGCTTGCACCCACAAGAAATTAATGAATTACTGATTTAGAAGCGCGAGGGAACTCAAAGCGCGAGGCCCTGTGCGGTGCCACGCGTCGCACACCCCAAACGGCGGGCCTGCGTTTGTGTAACACATCATGAACAGAACATTTTGGCATCTGTAATTCACGTGAGGCCGTTCGCACGGATTTCTTCGGTCTGCGCACAAAAGTCACTCTGACATCTTTCACCCTTTCGTCTGAGGTTGATGGTCGGCCACTTCTCGGTGCGCCAGGAACAGATCCTGTGGTCTTGAATTTGTCATACCACGACTTAATGATCCTACCATCCGGCGGCACCTTTCCGTACGATGTTTGAAACTGTCTCTGCACTGTTTTTTGTGACCTGCTCTCGTGAAACCACAGGATACACTCAGCTTTTTCCTGATTTGTGTACATTTTCGGTTTGTTGGACACTGGCACTGCTACACTACTGCAACGTTACAGAAACCTGAAACAAAAAAGAAAACTTGAATAGTTTCCCAACATTTTGGTACAATTTTTTCATGTCTATGTTGCATGTAGCGGATACAGTTAATTTTTGTTTTCATTCAAAGACTTCTCGGACACCCTGTACAATTCTAAACTCATTCCCAACCTAGGAATGAATGAGAAGTATCCTGACACCCACCTGAATATGAAGTCCAAGTTTGGGCTGCCCTCTATCGGGAACACTGGCAGTCAATACGATGTTGGCCCACCCGTAGCCTGGATGACAGCCTTCACTCTCTGAGGTACACTTTCAATCAGGTGGCGGAAGGTTTCCTGGGGAATGGCAGTCCATTCCTCGCGGAACGCCGAAATGAGAAGAGGTATCGATGTGGGTTGGTGTGGTCTAGCACGGAGTCTGCGTTCCAAAATATCCGAGATATGTTTTATGGGATTCAAATCAGGACTCTGCACAGGCCAGTCCATTAGTGGAACGTTGTTGTCGTCAAACAACACAATGTCGATCTCAGTGAAGCGAAAGTTCCAGGTTCGAATCCTAGTGTCGGCAGGGTTCCTTCTCTATATGTGTGTACTCCTTCGCCAGTTTCATCCAATCTTCACTCGTCTTCATCGTCCCGATTAAGCAAAAGCGGTGCCGTCGCGATTAACTCATTAGGTTGAAACACGACGTAAAATAACCAAAACACAAGGAGAAGAGCTGCTAAAAAATAGTGTGCGCCATGTGATCAACATCACGCTCCGGGTCACTCACAGGTATCCACTCAGAGCCCGAGTGAGCTCCAGACCCGACACGAGTTCTCACTCAATACTTCCAACCCACGTTTGCCTACCAATGTACGGGACGTGCCTAACATGTCACACTCGAGTTACCGTGATGAAGAGACCCCCTGACAAGCTGGTAAAGACATTTTTCCCCTTCCCAAGCCAGCTTTTGCGCTTCCAACCCCCATCCTCATCTCCCGTCTCTTTTTCGCTTCCTGACCTCCCAAAATCGACTTTGATTCTTCGTGCCTCATCAGAGCTGCCTCCAGCGGAAAAAGAACCCCCGGAGCTTCCTTCCAGCTCCAAAACGGGACGACCGTTCGCTAAGCGGCTTACTACTGCAACTTCGTGGGATTTTCCCCCTTGCTGATATATTTTAGTCTTCCGAGAGACTTTGTTGCAACTCCAACTCTTTCTTCCTCCTTCCAGGCTCCGGCCCCCGCTTCCCCTCCAACCCACCTTGATCACGCAGCAACTCCAAAGCTCTCTGACAATTATTGAAGTGTGGATTGATCTACTGTGAAAGGCGTTTTGTGTATTTCGTCTAACGACAAAGCATTTTCTTTAAGAGGACTATACCTACATCTTGCAAGCAGAAAGAGACTTGTCTTACGATCTATGATACATTTTTGAAACGGCAACAAAAAGTCAATCTTCATCCATAATTAAATCGTACTCACTCAGGCACGTATCAAATTTCTCAAAATAATAATAATAATACTGTACTGTTTAAATTTAAATAATTATTAACTAATTAAAATAGTACTAATTAAACTATTCAAATTATAATACACCCCTCACAAAAAGTTTGGAATATTGTTATATCAGGCACAAAGGTTTGGAGTGTTGTTATAATAGGCACAAAAAGTTTGGAATATTGTTATATTAGGCACACAAAGTTTGGAATGGTGTTATAATAGGCACAAAAAGTTTGGAATATTGTTATATTAGGTACAACAAGTTTGGAATATTGTTATAATAGGCACAAAAATGTTTGGAATATTGTTATATTAGGCACACAAAGTTTGGAATGGTGTTATAATAGGCACAAAAATGTTTGGAATATTGTTATATTAGGCACACAAAGTTTGGAATATTGTTATAATAGGCACAAAAATGTTTGGAATATTGTTATATTAGGCACACAAAGTTTGGAATGTTGTTATATCGTAGCGTTCCTCTGAACGCGGGGATCTTAAATAGGGATGTACTATTAGTACTAGTTGATGGTAGAGACAGCCCTGAACGGGCTGGTACAAATATCTAACTATTCATTAAAATAGACTCATGATTCGTTTCTAGACTGAAGTGAGCAATGCAAATGGCAGAATGGGTGTAGACTAGCTTACCCTGTTCGATTTAGAAATAAGACCAGTAGCTCCTGATTCTCCGATGATTCCAGATTAAAAGACCTCGTGTCGCTCTCATGCGCACCTATTTAAACCCTCGCTTGGCCTCTCGTCACCTCTTGCCAAAGGCCAGTGTTCTTACCATTTCCTGTAGAAAGCTTATCCATCACATTTCTGAACAAGAGCTGGCAAGGTCTGCCAGGGTCAATATTTCTTAATCGAACAGGGTATGGTACGACACTCCCTCTTGCGAGACAATTTCCCAAAATTGAAATTGTAATCATTAAAAGTTTAAATTGAACCTTCTGCCATTCACCAAAATTTAAAAGGTTTTTGTTTATTACATGAAAAAAAAAGGTTACATAAAATAAAATAATAAAACAATGTCGGAGACCCTTCACCGAAAATTAAATGGAACAGAATTAAGCTCAAGCTTGAATGCTGAAAGAAAGTCTTTTGTTTTCATTAGCCACACGCTGGAAGAGTCTTTCGTAATCAACAATGCTGACGGTTGGTCAACATGCGATATAAAGTGTTGTTCGCAGGTCCGTGGAGTCAGCGGAAAGTTCAACACACTGCATCGTAACGCGATACATGCGAATGTCTTCTGAACAAGTGCTAACTAAGCACCGAACGTAATCCGTGAGAAACCTTAAGGCCGCATGCTCGCAATCTTCCGCCTCATCAGGATGACAGTTCGAGGCGAGAGCAAAAAGACCGTGGTAAACACCAAACTCCACTGGACTGCGCACAACCACACGAAGATTAAAAAAAATAGTTGAAGATTATGTTTTCACTGACGTTCGTAGCACACTATGTGTGCACACTATGACCTGAGAAATCAAAAGGCAGGGCAATCCAAATACACTCAAACCCCGGAGTCCTGGGGTACGAAGCACTGTTCCGGGACGTACACGGTCCTTGACCGATCACAATTGCACTGGGGGACCGGATTCGAATCCCGGTGTGGAAAGTTCCGGAATACTGTTCAGCAAAGGTCAGATGAAAAGACGTTGGCCGTGGGGCGGGTGAACACAGGGTAGTCCATGGAAAGCCACTCCAAGTAGCGTTTCCACGCCCCAAAATATGCGTTGTACAATGGCGGACACTGGGGGGGGGGGGAATGTTAGGATAGGCCCCCGAAAGTTCACAGCAGACGCCATTGCATATTTCCGGCACACATCGAATGGCGACACATTTCGTACGCTGGTTGCATGCGAAAACGGAAGGTGTACCGTGCTACAATCACTCCGAGAAGGGGAAACAGTAAATATGGCCACTGGTAGGATGAAACTGTTCACAGGTGGCCTGGCAGGTTGCTGATCCACAGGGGTGAGGTCTCAACACATTTGGGTCGTTGACTGTACCCGGAAAGTTCCAATATGTCGTGAAGTACTGCCTGGCCTTACAGAGCAAAAGGGGACGATGTACATGAACATGTTCATGCTTCTTCTTAAGGGGGGTTAGAGTCGTGGGGGGGGGGCGTTGCTCTGTAAGATGACATTTCTTCTGATGTTTCTGACGCTGTTCCGATCCTGGGATTCGAACCCGGGACCCTTGGCGTCGCAGCGCGATGTGCTAACCACTCGGCCACAGGGTCGGGCAGTTTCAATCTGACAACCACATGTCAAGTCCACGTGGAGCCCAGCATATCCTCCCCTCAAACTTTCACCACCAATAGCGTCCGTTTTAGGAACTGACAGATCTTGTCAAGTCCACGTGGAGTAAATGAGACGTTGCCAATTCAGTTTCTTTAGAGATTTCATGACGTGAGGTTTCGGTTATCTTCTTAGGTTGCGTTATTGTGTTGTGCTATTTTCTTACACAATGTGGTGACATTGGGAGTGTAACGTTGTCGCAGTTCGTGCTGGATGTGTAAACACTGCAGGTTAAAGTGCCAACAGCGCTTCTCAGAAAAATAGGAGCTGGTTGGATACCAGGTACGCGCCCGATGGGCTTCCTCTCGAGCTATGTCAACGATACCGAACTGGCGTTCGAATCAAGACTTTAACCCAACGAAGATACTGGATTTATATGTAGAGGCAATCCCTTGCAGATGGAAGCCTGGGGCTGTGTACCTCCAAAGCCTCCTTTAAGTTGGACCTGACTAGATAAAAATGAACTTCGCTATAAGCGATACTTTGTTTCTTTTTGGGTTGGGGTGAATCCCCATCAACTATCCCCATCAACTATCGCCGGTAGCGGTGATTGGGTGCCAAAACTAGGGGGTGGGGAGGCAGTTTAGTTTTCTTGGTAGACAAGGCTTAGTAGCTTAGCCTTAGTGCGGGGCCAAAAAGTGGCGAAAGGTTAGGTGAGGATGGCAACTGCCCACCACGCCCCCTCTAATCACCGCCACTGACTACCTTAATTAGAACTCTGCTCCCATACTATCGGAGAGAGAGAGAGTAATAGTGTGTTACGCATACGATTTCACCATGTGGAAATACACATGGATTTTCCCATATCAGCTTGCAGCATAGCTGTGTTATGGGAGAGGGATATAACATATGAGTATAATAATATATCATATTTCGTAAATACCAATCTTAACCTTTCTTTTAATAGTTGTCCAAAGGCAATCGTGTGATGCTGCAGCCCCATCAGCTCTCCCGTGCGTACGCCAGTGCAGACAGGTATCTAATCGGTTTGATTTGTGAAGCTCGTGGGGATACAGCACATATTACAGCTCTGTCATTTTCCCCATGTCATTTTCTCAGATTACGCATTTGCGAACTGTGACCACAACCTAAACACGTGCCTCTATACTCTCCACACCAGATGACAACGATGAATAAAAATTATGTGAATGTTGATGCGTGACCGGGGCAGTCCCGTTTGAGCAGTGTCTCGGTCGTCCCGTCCATATTATCGTATCATACCCTTAGGTATGAGGGATCTTATTGGGAATATAGCTCACTACTCATCATTTATCCTTGATGGTAGAGCAACTTGCTGCTCATAGTAAGCTCGGTGGTAAGGTGCCAGAAGTATTAAAGTAACAAAATACACTAATAAAGAACTAGAAATGGCAAGCAGTTAACACTTGGATTTTAAAACCTTCGAACCTGAATCATACATGGTGAGGTTAGGATAATTACCTGTCTAACTTGAATTCTGATGATCGAATCGAAAAACGAAGTGTTATCTAAGTGCCCCCTCCGATTTCCATTAAACTTGGCAGGTGTATAGAGGGACTCAAAGGAAGAAATACGTTTCGGCTAAAAACAGGTTTTAGGGGCAACCCCCTCCAAATGTGAAGATGAGTAGAAATTGAAGTGGGGATCTGACCCTTAAACCACGTAAATCCGGCATAGGAAGAACACGCACATATAATTGGAACACACACAGCACAGAACTGTAGGATTGTCGGTACCAAACGCAAGTGCTACCGTGAAGGACGAAGGCAGTTGAAGCTCTGCGCTAATAGTACTGGCAGATACACAAGTGGGACACTTGAGATATGAAGTGCATATCACTGGCAAACACTGCTCTGTGCTGTGTGTTTTAATTATATGGGCGTGTTCTTCCTATGCCATATTTACGTGGTTTAAGGGTCAGATCCCCACTTCAATTTCTCCTCATCTTGACATTTGAGGGGAGGGGGTTTGCTCCCTAAAACCGTTTTTTAGCCAAAACAAAGAACCACGTATTTCTTTCTTTGGGCCCCTCTATACACCTTCCAAGTTTTATGGAAATCGGAAAGGGACACAGGGGTCAGATCCCCTCTTCAATTGTCCTCATCTTGACATTTGAGGGGAGGGGGATTACCCCAAAACAGTTTTTTAACAGAAACACGAAAACACGCATTTCTTCCTTTGCGCCCCTCTATACACCTGCCAAGTTTCATGGAAATCGGAGGGGGACACTTAGATAACCTCCCTTGTAAGTTCCTGCTGGCTTCTCGTTGGTTAAGGTCAGGGAGACTGACTTTGCTATAAGACAAAAGCGAAGCGAGCTGTAGACTATTCCAAATCAAACATAAGAGTGACTCAACATTTCTCCCCTGTCCCTGTTGCCAGTGGTGACTTCCTCCACGCCGATTCGTCAAGTTTTGTCTTCCAATTCCCTTAGCAGAATTACTGCCTGTTTACCTGTGAGCTGTTTGCTTGTTTCTGAAGCTTAGAAGCTTCTAGAAAATGTACAGGCTCACGCTTCGTTACGTTATAAAAAGCCACTATTTGTCCCGTTTTATAAAAGTCTAGGAGTCATCTTGAAAACCAAGTCTAAATTTGAGACATTTAATGCTAAAAAAAAAGTATTGTTCTTGTGTTCCGTTATTTGTAGAGCAGTAAATAAGCATACCGTTTCTTTACGGAATTGCAACAAGAATGTAAATTTCCTGCGTCTTGACGCAAACTCAATAGAAAATCTAGAGTTGTGTGTCTGATATGTGGAGTAAGGTTTTCAGGGAGATTTATGAACGGTTGATGAAGAATAAACTCAAGAAGATTGGTTCTTCTGCTAAATACTTCTGGCATTACTCAACTTCAGCATAAAAGTTGATTAGAAAGGTAAGTCATACCGCGATTATAATAATTAACACTGATAACCGGAGATCATATTTCATTTGTTGTTTATGATGTATCATTTATGCGATCCATACTTTAGTAAATAACAACAATACGTTATTAATAACAATACTTTTAGGATTAAGCCTAACCGATTTTTCAGGAAAAGGAGGGGTGATGTAAACGGATCTCCTTGGGATGTCCCGATTTTGGGTCAAAATATTATGATCACCCTAGTGTTTTGTCAACAGGGGTCGATCAGCTTCCTCATGGCGAATTTCAGGTGATAAGCACATGGAGAAGAGTAGTATAGAAATACGATAAGGACAGTTGCTATTTAATATTCGCAATTCATTTGCACGTACTTATAACTAATTTGCACGGGTTTTAATTAATTCGCATGTACTTAGAATTCATTTGCAAGTACTTAGAGTACTTTACATTTATGTATTTGCATGTTTATAACTTTTATGAATATATATTTATTTATTTTATGAAAAATATGTATATAGAAGGTAATTAGAGGTACTAAACGCTATGCATATGGTTTTATATCCATTACTGCAAAGTATGTAATGTATAAATCGATAATAATTAATGTTTATAATATTGAAAATAAGTTTTTATGGTTTATGAACCGCTATGAACGGTGGTAATGGGTGTAGGTACAGGTCCAATTACGATTGGGGACGGTCCCGGTGCTCGAACCCGCGATATGTAATATTATTAATTAGTACTATGTAATAATGTATGTTATTATGGTATGAAAGACGATGATCTCAGACGCCAGACAGGAGACTGTGAACTCCGCAGGTAGAGGAGAAAGGAATTTGGGGGAAGAGCGGTCAAGGTCAAATGACGTCAGAACGTCAGAACAAAGGAAGAAGCTGATTCACCAATCAGAGAAAGCGTCGGTAGATTTTCAGAACCGGTTTTTTCAAGGTTAACCAGTACGCAAGAACAGGGGAAAGCTATGCAATACTGTAGGGCAGGGGAGGTATTCAACCAGACAACAAAGGATGTCTGAGAATGCGCAGCAAGGGTCAAATTTCTGAAGCTATGCGGTTTCCGCCGCCAATTAATATTCCGCTCAGGTTTGCCTCCAAGGCACAGGACGCTTTAGCGCAGGTTTTTTTTATCTGTACTATGAAGAAGGGAGAGCTATTAGGGACGGGGCCTACAGTTTTCACCATTTTCTTTTATCACGGGGTAACGAACCTAGGACCCTTTGATTATTGATTTAGGTAGTAAATGTATGTTACTGTGTGCTATTTAACTTAATTTTGAGTTTATTTTTTACCAAACTTTGACTTTATGTCAAACATTTTCACAGCTTATCCTTATTTTTACCAAAATAACACTATTTGTACTAATCAGCAACATTTTTTATTAAATTTTGGACTCACAAAGACATTTTTTTCTACGTTTAACTTATTATTTTACAACTTTATATTAATTTTTTACCAAAATAACACTATTTGTACTAATCAAGCAACATTTTTTATTAAATTTTGCACTCACAAAGACATTTTTCAACTTTTAACTTATTATTTTACAACTTTATGTTAATTTTTTACCAAAATAACACTATTTGTACTATTCAAGCAACATTTTTTATTAAATGTTGGACTTGCAAAGACATTTTTTCAACTTTTAACTTATTATTTTACAATTTTATGTTAATTTTTTACCAAAATAACACTATTTGTACTATTCAGGCAACATTTTTTATTAAATTTTGGACTCGCAAAGACATTTTTTCTACGTTTAACTTATTATTTTACAACTTTATGTTAATTTTTTACCAAAATAACACTATTTGTACTATTCAAGCAACATTTTTTATTAAATTTTGCACTCACAAAAAACATTTTTTCAATTTTTAACTTATTATTTTACAATTTAATGTTAATTTTTTTACCAAAATAACACTATTTGTACTATTCAGGCAAGATTTTTTATTAAATTTTGGACTCGCAAAGACATTTTTTCAACTTTTAACTTATTATTTTACAATTTTATGTTAATTTTTTTACCAAAATAACACTATTTGTACTATTCAGGCAACATTTTTTATTAAATTTTGCACTCACAAAAAACATTTTTCAATTTTTAACTTATTATTTTACAACTTTATGTTAATTTTTACCAAAATAACACTATTTGTACTATTCAGGCAACATTTTTTATTAAATTTTGTATTTACAAAGAGATTTTTTTACAACATTTTAACTTATTATTTACAAGTTTATACCTATTTTTAACCTAAATAACACTATTTATACTATTAAGGAAAGACTTTTAGTTATATTTTCGACACACAAAGTGTGTGTTCTCAACTTCTATCTGTTTATTTCACAAGTTTAGGCTTATTATTACCAAAATAATACAATTCAATCTGTTCAGGAAAGACTTTTAGTCGCATTTTCGACACACAAAGTGGGTGTTCTCAACTTCTATCTGTTTATTAGGCTTATTATTACTCAAATAACATTATTTATACTATTCAGGCAACATTTTTTTATTAAATTTTGGACTCAGAAAGATATTTTTACAACTTTTTAACTTATTATTTTACAAGTTTATACCTATTTTTAACCTAAATAACACTATTTACACTATTCAGGAAATACTTTTAGTTACATTTTCGGCACACAAAGTGTGTGTTCTCAACTTTTATTTGTTTATTTCTCAAGTTTAGCCTAATATTTACTCAAATAGCACGATTTGATCGTGTCTTTTATTACATTTTGGACACACACACACACACACACACACACACACACACACAGAGAGAGAGAGAGAGAGAGAGAGAGAGAGAGAGAGAGAGAGAGATTTTCCAAGTTTACAGGATTATTCTCTAGTTTACTCAAATAACACAATTTAGATGTGTTTTGAATTATATTTTGGATGCAAAGGTATGTTTTGACAAGTTCTACCCTTTTATTTTACAAGTTTAGCCTTATTATTACTCAAATAACACAATTTAATCCAGTCAGGAAGGATTTGTTATTATATTTTGGATGCACAAAGAGAGGTTTTCAACTTTTTTATTGATTTTTTGCAGGGTATGTATTAATTTTTATTTATTTTGTTTTGTATCATATATACATTTACAAATTTTTAACTTAGAGTTTAGTATTTATTTAATTTTTTCAAAAACACTAAAAAAAGTACTTTTAGCTAAAATGTAAGCCACAGAATATATTATTATTATTATTAGGGTTTACTGATTTCCACTATGCTATTTTTGGTTCTGTATTTCTATATGTATTTATTTAGGGCAGGTTACGCCTGCCACGTAGGAAAGTTTGTTTATTTTAGAGTTTGCTGAGTATTTTGTTACTGCTATACTAGGTAAAAGTTTTCTAAATATACCAGATAGAGCTCTATATACTTTTGTTTTTGCTATTTTGGAGATGTTGCGATCAGCACCACTCTCCATCTGCTTTTTATTTTATGTACCCAATATTATTTTGAGGCTTAGTGAATTCTAGAGCCTATTTATGCAGGAGAGAGGGCTTGAAAATTTTGATCTCAGATAACCCACAACTATTTGTCAGAGTATTTTAAAGGATATTTGATATTTATTATGTGCCACTGGAATATCAAAGCTTGCTTAATTTTTATGTCTGTAACGCTGTTATTGTCTTTATAGCTAAGGCTTACTGGATAAAGTACACGAAATGTTTATCATTTCGACTATTTGCCTAATTTTTAGTGTAACGAAAATTATGATGTGTCTATAAAGACTGAAATGCCTTTACCGAAGGGTCCACAACTGGACGCTTACCAACATTGTTTTTTTTTTTTTTTAATATAACCATTTATCAATATATTGACAATTCACAGGACAAGACGAAGTTCACAGACGACTTACTATATGGACCATAGGTTCACTTGCTAAATGTTTTTTCTATGCTAGAAGAATTATTTAGCCTTATAACCTTTTTCAAGGTATTTTTTAAGTATTACTGGATTTTTTGGGTGCATCAACATTTGGGTTATTTTCATTTGGCTTATTATACGAGGCTACAATCACTATTTGAACACTGAAATTCTCTGATTGAAACTAAAAGCTTAGGCTGTAACTAGGGACTTAGCATGTATATCGACAATTTATAGGACAACACGAACCTTACAAAGGATTATAGGTGACGTAGGACCACACGCCAGAGCTTTGTTAATCTGCAAGAAGCAGTTGCAACTAATGCTATGAGGATATAATGTTAATTTTTCATTGTTTCACAAGAATGCTATTTTTTACACAACCAATATTTGCTTTTTCAAGTAACTACATGTACCAGAAGTACTTACTGGCCAACTCTAACTAGACTTCGACTTATTCTATATCAGGTGCTAAATTTATAAAGAACTATGATTGTGTATATTTCTGAGG